>NW_011948430.1:3696173-3736145 GCF_000503995.2 Ceratosolen solmsi marchali
CCCTAAAATATTGACAAAAACACATAATACCTGTGACATTACATGCATGTAAATTATGGGCAAATTTCATCAATTGTTAATCTTTATATCATTAATATTTATTATAAATTCAAAGTTTGAAAAAGTATTAAAAATGTATTGTTATTATTATCATATAAAGACTTTATAACTTAAATGATAGAAAAAATAAAAATAATATAAAATACTATTTAACATAAATTAGTATAAATGTTTAATATTTCATAGTTTTTATTTTATTATTTTAAAATTTAAAAAAGTAAAACTATTTTGTATATACGTATGGTATAACATTTTTATAAACTCTGTGCTTCTATTAGAATACTGTAGAATAAAATCATTCTGTTTAGAAGATATGCTTATCTTGATTGCCTGTTCTTTTATCCATATAATAATTATGTAATCCATACTAGAAACACTTTAAATAAAATTTTGTGACAAATAGTTCTATAGCTTATATTTTATATCTTTTTACATTCTCTTTTAAAAGCGACCGAAATGAGAATGTGAATCGAATGCAAATTTATGGACAAACAGCAAAATGTTTAAATTGTAGAAATTCATTGTTTTAACATCTTCATTTTAATAAGACGAAACATCAACAGTTATATTTAAGATGTACAGATTTACGAATATTTCACATTTAGGACTTTAAAAATTTTTACAATTTAATAATAGACTTACTCTTGATTATTGTTTAAGAAAATTCGTACATATAAATATCACTTTTAAATCAAACTATTTATTGTTTTCTTTTAACTTCCACATTTTACTTTTTACTTGCATGCTAATATATGAAAGTAATTTATTTTTGTTTAAATATTAACGAAAGGTTTAGTACTGAATAAAAGATATAGTGCCTGCATAGAAATAAAAAATTTGTCCAAAAAAATATATAAGTCTAAATTAGTTTAGTTTAAATAAATTTTAATAAGTTCAATAAATAAATTTGAGTTAATAAAAAGTATCTTTTCATTGTGCAACTCTAAAATATTTATCTTAAAATATAATATGAAAATTCATGTTATCTTGTCATAATGTTATAATGCTAATATAAATCGAGTTTATATTAGAAATTCTAGAAATCAACAAATCTACTTATTTAAGTACTTTGGCATTGTTATAATAAAAAATTTAAAATAAACAAAAATAAAATATATTTTGATAACAAAGAATAGCTAAATTTTATATTGTTAGAATCATAAAATATATAACGTTTTAAGGCTATTAATAATAATAAAAATATAATTATAACTAACAAACTAATAGGTAAAAATATTGATTATCGACTCTTTATTATATAAAAGATTATTAAAGCCTTTTATAAATTAAAATTGAAAAATTTGATGCAAAAATATTAAATCTTTTACATTTATGTAATGTTTAATGGTATTTGTTTGGGTTAAAAGAAAAATAATATTCAAAAATAAAATATATATTTAATTTTTAATTTTTGTATTTAAAATTGAAATGTCAGAAATTTGCCCATAAATATTTAAAATATTTAACATTTAATTTTAAAGACTTTTATAATCAGTTACTAGATAAATTCATGCGACGATTGAATAATGATGATTGTCTTAATCATGCCAATTAAAATTTTGAATGAAAATATATAGAAGCAGTAAGGCATTGAATGAATCGATCAATTAACATGCACTTTTACATTTCCTTACTCAAAAGTAAATGAAAATTTTGATAAATATTGTTATTACCATCACCAATTAAAATATTTAATACCACAATTTAATACTTATAAATGAAATTACAAAAGCTTAAACATATGAATGAAATTGTTTCATAATTAAAATGAAACTGTATGTTGAATTTAAAATAAACTATGTGTACCTTTTTGGCTGCTGCCCCTACTTTACTTTTCTTTGTCCCCCTAACTTTCTTCATTCTGTTTTTCCTCTCTTTCCTCTGTTTTCTTGTTTGCTTTTGTTTCTCATACAATCCATGTCGTTGTAACCTGTATTTGGGTTCAAATTTCTTTGCGTAATCTAGGGTATCATATATAACAGCAAAACCAGTAGATTTACCACCACCAAAATTTGTTTGAAAACCAAATACAAATACTACATCTGGAGTTACTTTGTATATTTTCGCCAACTTTTCACGAATTTCCGTTTTCCTTACGGATGGCTGTCCTGCATGTAGGACATCCACAACCTACAATATAGTGTATTTGTAAACGGAACTTTAACTTTGTATAAGTATTCTTTAAAATTCTCAGGATTAATCTATCGAAGCTACTTACCATCTGCTTTCGATTTAACAACCTATTGGTCATAAATTTACGAGTGCGAATTGTTACTTCTGTCTACAAAAAATTCATAACAAAAATTATTTATAGGTTAGGTTGTTGATTGTGTGTATTGCTTCGTAAATACGTTTTACAAATTAATTGGAACTTTACCAAGTACGAAAAATTTTGTAAATTAACGTCAGCTACGTAATGCTCAATAAAAATTAGTTTACCTTCGCGGATTTATTTGATAATTGGAAAAGAAACGTACGTTATTAAATATTTAATTTTCTCCCAAAGTACAAATCCACTTAAAAATATATCATTATAATATAATGAATCGCGCATTTCCGATACTTTTAATTATAAGTGCGGCTCGATTTAATTTGTGATTCGTTATTTTACAATAGATTACACGTACTCACCATTTTGCTTCGCTAATCGTGCAGCTTAAAAAGACTTTGGTAGTAACGAACGTGAAAGCATGGCTGACAATATACCAAGGATAAATATCCGGAACTATCCAACTTGCTTTTATTGCCCCTACTGTTTAAGCGCGACATTTCAAATCTTACTACGAGCTTCGAACTAACATCGTTGACGAATGAAACAAGACAAATTATAATCATATTAATAACAATGAATATTCCAAGAAAATTATAATTATACATTATACAACAATTAGCGACAGAATATTGAAATCCAATGGCTGGCAAATTTAAATACAAATAGCATAATATTCAAATCAATTGACAAGTTACAATTTTTTGTTCGTTTGAAGGCAAGCAAAGTATATAGAAGCGTAACGTTAAATGACTGTGAATAAAATAAAATTAATAGAGACAATTATGAGTTGTATTATACTAAGAGTTTACAATTTAATTTTTTAATATATGCATCTATCATTGTTGTAAAATGGTTTTTCACATTTATTTAACAATATTTTCATATGCGTATTCAGCGCCAATTGGGTGTATTAAACAAATGCAAATTATATTATTAAAAACGACGATAATACTAATGTCATTGTACGTGATAATTCAAGACACAAGATCTTCAATTTTATAATCATTAAAACAAAATATCCAAGATATATCGCAATTTTAATTTAACGACAAAGATATTTGTGCTTTAATAGTGCATAATGTGACATGTATACATAATCCTTGCTGGATATGTGATGTACATTGAGATCGCAGATAGGGCAAGGTAACTAAATTTAATGCAGGGGAATTTAAAAGGTAGGAAGGATGAGCGTCGAGCAGCTGAGAACACGATCACGCAGAGGAGCAGTGAGGAAGAACGAAGGCAATGAATTTCGAGTTATCTGTCTTATCGACCGTTTGATTAAAAAAAAAAAAAAAAAAATAGTAAAACGAAACGATACAAAAGAAAGAAACAATAAAAAAAAAGAAAAAAAAGCTCTTTGCGTGTGATTGCCGGTAGCGTAAAAACTTGTCGAGCCAGCCGAGTACTTGTAGCTCGCACATGGTAGCACGTGGGGGCATACGAAGGAAAAATGGGCAGAGGAGAATGCGATGCCGAGGTCGGATAAGAAGCGTTGAGCGAACGAGCGAGCAAGACGGGAAAACTACGGAGATTAAATGCTCGAGTGACAGGAAGGGTGTGGGAGGGGAGGGATCGCAAGCGTGGGTGCGTGGGTGCGTGCGTACGTACGTACATACGTGCATGCATGCGTGCGTGCACTCGTCTATCTGCCTGACGGTCGAATCGGAATTTAAAAGGCGTTGGAGCGGTCGATGTTCATCGAGGGACTAATCGGGGATTGGTTGCCGCTTGACGGCCTGGGGACGGGGGAGGAGCAGCCGGAGAGGGGGCGTGTGTGAGCAGCGGGCAGGGTGAAGGGAGGACTTGAAAAGGTCCACTCTGGCGAGCGAGCGAGGCGGGTGTCGCGACGGTCAGGTAGCGAAACGCTCGGGGGGGTCTTGTACTTGGCTTGGCCTGGTATCCGTAATCTTGACGTCACCTGACGGTCAGGGCTGCGTGGGTGCGGGCACAACGGCGACATCTGCCGAGCGTTGAAGCCTCTTGCGCTGGCCAACTACAGAGGCGGCGACTGGCGGCCTGAGAGGAGCTCGAGACTCGAGAGAGAGAGCGACGAGTGCATGTCTGCGTAGGGAGCCGAGGTGAGCGCTCTGCCGTGCCGCTGCTGCAGCCTTGCAATCGCTGTCCTAAAATGGCGTCGGGCTCGGAGCTACCAGAATATTCCTCACCAATTAAGCGTCGGAAGGTCGGTCGCGACGAGTACGGAACGACTCCCGACCCTAGACTTGGCATTAGCGACGGCAAAACGTCGACCAGCCCTTCCGCCGAGGACTTCGAAGGTATTTATCGAAAAATATGGATCGGCCAGCGTTGGCCACAACGATTGCAAGATGGCCGACATCGCGGGCTGCGAGAACCTCGGGGTCGTTTGAGTTGGGCGGGTTCCGATCTCGGCCACGGTTGGGCGGCGCCGCCATGACACTTTGGCGCCGAATCTACGCTGCTTTGGCATTTTTAGCACCGATTTTCACGATCAAGAGCACTGGTCGAGCGCTTTTTAACGGGAACGTTGATTTTCTCGGTGCATTGGCTTTTTAGTGGGTGCCATTTGTGCGTTACGAGTTACGATGTGGATTGAGCTTTCAAGCGGGAAAATTTTAAAGCGGGAATAACGGAAAGGTCCATTGATAGTAAAATTATCGGATAGTTGGTTGCGTTCACAGATGGCACACGGGAGTCGAGATACAAATCGACAACAACAAAAGTGTCAGGCTGGTTTGTCAAGATGCGCACGCGTTCTATCTCAGCTGTCTTTTGATGCATGTGTCAAAATTCGTATAATATCTACATTATTAACATTTTTATTATTTATTCATTTTGTTTTCTTATTTATATTTTTATTTTTTCCTTTGTGTTTTAAAATCGTGAGTTAAAATGTTTTTAATATTAACGACGGCATTACATGAAAGCGGTTAATAATCTATTGTAAATTAATAATTAATAATTCAAATCATTAATAAATATAATTTGAAAATTTTTTATTGCAGCCTCATTGAATGATAATAGATTTTCCGAATTAAGTGACGGTATTAAATCCGCCTCGACCTCGTGCGATTTAACAAATTCGTCAACTCCAACTCGTACCGACTCAATGAGCGACGACACAGGATTTCCGTAAGTTTTATGATTTTTTTTTTTTATTTTACAGTTTCGTAAGATTGTTAAGTAAGAGTAAATCAGCGATATAATTTATTCATATATTTTAGACTCGATACTGCTGATGAAAAGGATGAAGTATCGTCGACCGTTTCAAATTTATCCGATATAACAGGAATTTCAATGTTGTCCGATGATGGAGACGGTAGCTTAGAATGGAGAAATGCATCGTCTTGGGTTCAGAAGCAAATACAATTAGGAACTGATCCTAGAGATGTTCTTAAACTTCTTTTCTCAGATCCTACTGAAATCCCTGAACAAGTGGATGATATTACATTATGGAGGGTTTGTATTATTACTTTAATTTTTTGTTTATCCAAACATTTATGTTCAACTGTATTTATTTATTTTTTATTTTATTTTTATTTTTATTTTTTATTTTATTATTACAGATTGTTATAAACATGATGTCAGAGCCACCTAAGAGACAAAAATTATCACACATTAATACAATATTGGATGTAGTCAATCTTATTAGAAATAGTAAGAATATTATTGTTTTAACTGGAGCCGGTGTAAGTGTTAGTTGTGGTATTCCGGACTTTAGAAGCAGAGATGGCATTTACTCCAGATTAGCACAAGATTTTCCAGATTTACCTGATCCACAAGTATATTAATATATTTCTTAATCTAATAACAGAAGCTTTATTATGATTTTAATTGAATAATTTATTTTTTACAGGCAATGTTTGACATTAATTATTTTTCACAAGATCCCAGACCATTTTACAAATTTGCTCGTGAAATATATCCAGGACAGTTTAAACCTAGTCCTTGTCATGAGTTTATAAAAATGTTGGAAAAGCAGAAGAAACTTTTACGAAATTATTCACAAAATATCGATACTTTAGAAAGAGTAGCTGGGATTAAAAATTTAATTGAATGCCACGGTAAATAGATGAAAATATTAATTATATTATTCTTAATGTTAATTAGCAAATTATATAAAATTTATTTTTAGGTTCATTTGCAACAGCTTCTTGTACAAAATGCAAATATCAAGTTCGATCGGATGATGTTAAACAAGAAATATTTGCTCAAACTATTCCAATGTGCCCCAAGTGTCAAGAACAATCATTACCTTCTATAGTTGAATCAAATCCCAATGAAAATTACAGAGGTAATTGCAATCGAGTTAATTTTAATGGATGCTACTTTTATGGTTTTATACTTAAAAATTAAATGTTTCATAATTAATTTTAGATTTAGTGGCACAAGGTGTTATGAAACCAGATATAGTTTTCTTTGGAGAGGGTTTGCCAGATGCTTTTCACGATGCAATGGCAAGCGATAAGGATATTTGCGATCTTTTGATAGTTATAGGTTCTTCATTAAAAGTTAGACCTGTTGCATTAATTCCTTCTTCAATTCCCGCAAATATCCCACAAATTTTAATTAATCGCGAATCACTTCCTCATTTGGAATTTGATGTTGAACTCTTAGGCGATGGGGATGTAGTTATTAATCAACTTTGTCACATGTAAGTCAAGTTTTACATTTAACAATAAAACTTCAAAATAATTACTTTAAATATATTATTAACAAAGTATTCGGTTATTATAGGTTGGATGGAAATTATAAAAAAGTATGCTGGCGTGATAATATATTAGAAGAAGCTTCTAGGCTACTACCACCTGAGTTTCCTATAAGTGATTCTTGGGATCAAAGTCAAGATACGTTGACAAATCAGGACTTTTCTCAAGATAGTGTACAAGTTGAACAGAATAATTTCTTAGTAGAATCTACGTCTAAAAGAGAATTGAGAGTATTTGATCGAGAAGACGAGGATAAAAGTAATACACTGGATAATAGACCATGGAAAAAAATTAAAAGTGATTCGGATTTGAAAGAACTTTTTGAAGATGAACCTATATCATGTACAAAATTTTATTCAAGCATTGTAGATTATTATGAGAAGAAGAATTTTACTGATGAAGATACTTCAAAACATACGAGCTCTGACAGTGATAACGATAGTATATCAGAAAATACTAAAAATTGTCAAAGTCAGAAAGGTAAGAAAAGTAATGATCAATATAATATATATGCAAAAATTTATTTTGATAATTATTACATAATATTTGTATATTATAGTACACAATATCCAGAGAAGTAGTAAAGATGATTGTAAAGATAATAAACTACTAGATGATAGACTTTGGAAAAAAGAAGGACATAAAAGACGAAATACGGAGGAGTCTAATGATTATGCAGGAGACAATACAATTTCAGATAGTGAATATACGGATGTGAGAAATTTATCATTTCATTCGGAATATACAGAACACACAGTTAAAAATTTTATATTTATTGAAGAAAGTCACGAGAGACAGCTAGGTAGTTTAAGTTTTGATAATAATTTACTAAGGCCGGAGATGGAAAGCAGTCCAAAGTCTCAAAATTCATCTCGTAAAAGCATTACCTTAAGTTCAGGCGAAAGTCCAACAACTTCTTACGAGTCGTCATCAAGAGCCACAGAGGAAATTTTTATTTCTGAAGAATGTCACGTTGTCCCTAGAATAGATTGTTTAAGAGATGACTCTGCTTTAGAAGGAAATACAGATCCTTCAAAGTCATCTGATAAAATGGATTTGAAACCCAGACATGCATCGATTGATTCGGTAATGGACTCTGCATTGGGCGACAGTTGTAGCAGTTCTGACTGTCAGAAAAGAAAAAACGATGTGGACAATACCGATGAGAATAAAAAATTCCATAAACTAGATGGCCATTCTTGGCAACCCATGAATAGAGATAGCCTTGCATCAAGACTCCCAGGTAAGTATTTTAATCAATATTAAAGCACAATAAGCATTTTGCATTAATATAATATACAATAAAAATTTTGTAGAAAATACGTATTATCAAATGAAGCCTGGAAAGTATATTTTCCCGGGTGCAGAGGTGTATACGAATTTTCCATGGAACGAAGGAGTACTTCAAATTGGTGGATTAAGATCAGCATTGATTATGAGCCAGCTTCGTGAACACTGACAAGAACAAGAGAACTTTGATACTAAATATTGAGGAAGAGATACAAAGGTATTTACTTAATAAGAAATTTATTGTTGATTTCATTTTATATTAAGTGAAACGATTAACTTACCTTTTATTTTTTTAATGTTTTAATAGTGAATAGTCAGGAGAGGACGCGTAGATGCTGATGCAGAAAAGACTGAAGCCAAAGGGATAGATAAGCATTTTCAGTCAAAATGCAGGATGGAGTTGCTTAGTATGAAATGTTGTTAGGTGATCATGTACATGGCTATTGGGTCACAACTCAAAGTGTGGTGCATTTAAAAATCTTTTATTGTTGAAAATAGATGGTAAATCTTATTTGGGAAAATCACATAGTTGAAAAAATGCGTAGATTTTCTTATTGGATTAAGTATCTCTTCTGAAGCTATGGAGTACAAGTTTTGCAGGTCGATTTCTTTTACTTGTAATAAAAAAAAAAAAAATTTAAGGAGTTAGTTGTGATAGTAAAGGACTCTTGTAAACTCATGGAGTCACATCCGCATCGATCAAGGTCATTCAAGAGTATATACTTTATAAAAGACGCAAGAATGCAACCTGATCTCTACTCTTTCAGATTCACGTTGATCGTTGCTTATTTATCTGTGAATGCCTTGTAAATATGAAGCCAATGAGCATTCTGTTGATTGAAGACGTACATAATTCATATACATTATAGGCACTCTTCACGTCGTGTTTGATTTAATTGTCATTTGTACATACACGGGAAATGCATATATCAATCATTTTGCGTAATGAACTTATTTACGTCCATATACGTATAAAACTAAGATTGTCTGATTATATCTTCAAGCAGATATAGCTTATACTTTTATGTGTATGAAATGTATGGATAATACATTGAGTTCAGCTATTTTAGAAGTACGCGCGTGATTTAGTCAGGATTTTTTTTTGCTTGGAATTCTCTAACTTTAAATATGAATAGTGAGTCGAAATTATTCTGAAAATAATCATCTACTGAAATGTTATAGAGTAGTTTAAGGTACAAGTGAATTTGAATGAAGCATTCATTTACTTTTTTTATTTTATTGCTTTTATTATTAAAAAAAAGTATTTGAAAGCAATAAGTAACTTAAGCACCAGTGCAGTAATTCGAGTCAGATTTATAATTTACACGAACAATTTTTTTTTCAAGTAGTTGGATAGATTGAACTTTCATTTTTCATTGGAGCACGGGTGGATGTACAAAGCAATGTTGAATAGATTCACATTGCGTGTTATTTTTATATGAAAAAAAAAGAATAGAAGTAGCCAGTGTAGAAGAAAAGCGCAACAATCTGACAAATCTTCGCTATGCGTTCCACTTTAATTGTGTCTCATTGTGAAGCAACTTTTCGTAGACATTTTTGCGATGTTGTCAAAATTGTTGCTGTAGCTTGTACTTTTTAAGGAACAAAGAGGTTGTGTGCAAGTATATTACTAAATATAGATAAATTTATAAATATATAAATAATGTATAGGTTTAGTATGATAATGTATGGAACGGACTTTATCATTCGCTATTTAGTTTATAACGTAGAAAAAAGACACTCTTGATCTCAGTGTGCTAAATCTTATTTATTAATATATTAATGTTCTATATGATTTATATATAGGCATTATCAATGATAATAAAAAAAGTTAAAAAATTGTCAAATTTCAATTTCCAACTCGAGATTTTGAAATTTTTTCTCTCTTTTTATTAATTTTTTTATGTCAATAATTTGTTGATCAAGAATTTTAAATTAATTTCTACCAAAAACTCATATTTTTTTTTATTTTTTATTTTTTTATATATTACTTAAGCAATATTAATAAATATTTGTATTATTAACATATTTTATAAAGAATTTATTGGTAAGTTGCAGAACTAACTTTGTGAGAATATTTGTTTGATGAAGTGCTTATCATTTTAAAGCTGATGTGTTAATCAAATAATCAACATTGCAAATGTAGTGTCTTTGTATGTTTGTAGTGCGTGGATCATGCAACATAGATTTCATATTTTACGATTAAATCATAATATTCTTAAAGAATTTTGAACTCGTAAAGTACTCGGGTTGGTACGTTTTTGTTAAATTTTTTTTTAAGAATGTTTACAATAATGTTATTTATTTAATGAACAATATAGACTTATTATAAAAAGTTAAATGATTGCATTGTTTCACTTTTAGAAGCTAGTAATTATTTAAGCGTTTAAAATAAAAATGCTATTTATATTTCGCGTAATTTGTTATATATATATATATATGCTATTAGTATTAAGAGATTCCTTATCCTATAATTCATTATGTTTGATTATGCTTTCATACTGAATTCAAACACATACATCTTAATTCAAACACTGTTTTTGCAGTAAAATTATTGAATTATTCGCAGTTTGAATTAGAAACATATTCAGTTGACAACTATTGTAGTATTTAAATTATGTTGTAATATAAGTACAAGGCTTGTACAAATTAGAGAAAGTTCTGCAACTTTTATAAAAAAATATTCTTGTTTTTTATTAATATTATTTAATATACATTTTTAGACTAACACAAAATGTTAAACACAAAAAATATATCTTTTAACTAATTTATAGTAAGAATATTAAAATTTTAATTAAAAATTATTCATTTATTAGATGAATTGAAAATATTTAAATAAAATTGATTTTACAATGTATAATGCATTATAATAAAATGTTTATTTTTATGATTTTATGATATTATTTGATATTAGTGTATAAAACAGACAACAAATTGACAAACATAAAACTAAAGATTTAGTTAATTGAGATTGAAAATGTAGTGTTTTCGTTCTATATTGTAGGTTTAATATAAAATTAAATTATAATAAAATTTATCGACTGGATGTACGAACAACTATCAAGTCAATGTGAGAATGTTTTTAAACGAGGAATGTGAATCTTTCGCCATTGCGAAATATGTAAACGAGAGCAAAAAACAATATTACGTCCAGCGAGGATTGTAAGGTTTAATTACCAAGTATTTTAGTATGATATCTTACAATTTTGGTTTATCACGTTTAACATGGCATTTTATATATCTAAATGAAAGATTTGGCTTTGTATAAATGGCTTTATTTATCATAAAATGTGTCCATTGGACAATCGTTATCAAATGTATAAACTTCTGTTTAATATCTATTTTCGCTTCACATACTTATTTATTAAATCGAGAAGCTTACGAGCAAAAGTTGGTCCACTCTCTCTTTCTCATTTTTATACTTTGACAATAAAATTATCGACGTCTTTATGATTATATTGAACGATGCGTCTAACGTTTTTACTTATTGTATTGATCGTCACCGATTCCAAAGCAAATTCTATTTAAATATAAATTAACGTTACTTGGTTTTAAAGAAACAAAATTTAAATATCTCATTAGGTTTGGGTATTCTGACGGAAATTCACTTTTTTTTGCGATGTAATTTTCTCCACAGCAATATTGCACAATAATATTGATACATTCCAAATGCCACGTAATTTTCAATCCTTTATCAAAGGTGAATTGGTTATCTTATTTTCTTATATTCTCATACTGTGTATAAATAATAATAGTATACGATTATCGAGTCTGAGAGAGAAATTACAACAGCTTCTACAAATTGACAATCATGCCAACTTTTTTCGACAGTACTGATTTTTTTTTCTCATTTGTATAGTTACGTCTTATGTAAATATTTATTATTTTTACTTATGTATACATAATTATATTTGTATAGTATGTAGGTGATTTTAGAATATTAATGGTATCTGTTCGATTATGAAAAGACCAGCGGGTCATCTAAATCATTTACTGTATTACATTTATTGGCTTTAGCACTAATTTATATCACATCTTCGATTTCATTCATTTTATCATTTTACAATCTATGACATTTGCACTTGTGGTAATGCTCTTCGTTTTCAAATCCAATTAATAACTACGAGACATTAAATATATTCTATTGTGTTTACTATTTGAATGGAGGATTTCCCAACAAAAGCGTTCGAACTGTACATTACGGTATTCTTAATCGTTAAAGAATTATTAGAATTTGTGTTGACAATAACAACTTCAATGGTAAAGTGCAATATATGGAATATGTAGACAATTTATTGAAAGCATATTTGTGATCAGAATTATTAATTTAAAAAAGAAAAAAAACTGGGTCAAGCATTTTTTTCTCTTTTTCTCAATTATACGAAAGGATCTTATTCTTGTACAATGATCTTTTCAAAAATTTCGATTGCCTAGCTTTTAAGCTCTCCATTCTGAATAACATTTATTACAATTTCTAAAAAAGAAGTGTTTTAAACTAACGGGGGTTCAGCGTCTTCGTTATGATTTTTTTACATTCGTTTATTAAGATTAATAAATATCGGATGGACGATATGTTTTATAACAATTTTATATTATACTTTCTAGCTCTTCATAATTTAAACTTATTTGGCGTAATGACAATTTTCAGAAGCATGTTTATATACATTAACGCGTATAAATATCTTAAACATTATAAATTACATATTAATGAACTGTTATTATTTTCAAACTATTTTGCACGCATTAATTATTAATTGTGATACTATCTGACTTGAAATAATACCTGCAATTTAATCAATTGTAAAGTTATTCTAAAGAGTTCTATTATTATTGGTTATTATGGTTCAATGCATTATTGGGAGTTTTGGCTTCTTAACGGTTTGTTGCCATCACAATTTAAATTTCTAGTGTTTTTTAGAATTTTCAGTTATGCAGCCGAGCAATATTTAAAATTTATTTGTCAATTTGCATGCGCATAGATTCAGTCATATATAAGCCGTTGTCAGTTGACAAAATTTCTATTATACATTTTGGAATAGTCTTCAGTTATAATACACGCGCGCGCGCGCACGCGCACACACACACACACACACACACACACACACACACACGAATGGAGGTAATTTAATCATAGTAGAATCTAAATCTTATAAAGATATGTAGAAATTTATAGAACTGATTTTCCATTCGCAAAATATGTTCAGGTAACATATAATACATTTTGGTAATCGCGATATGGTTCAATAATACGTTAATACACGGTCTATTCTATGAAATTCGAGTATTGTTAGAATACATAAAAGATGTAAACGACGATGGCGTGATTTTCAAACATGCATAAGGCGATGTCAATACTTAACAGAAGTTAAATGCAAATTTCATTTACTTTAATATTGTTTGCTCAACGATTATGCAAAGATAATATGAATGATTATATTGAATTACTTTAATTTAACTTAATCTTAATTAACTAATTCAAATACTTATACGTGCACGTTCGAATAAAAACTATTAAGGCTTTATACAAATTTAATAAGAAATTTCCATTGTCGGATAAAGCCTTTCTACTCAAGAAATTTTTCACTATTAATCTTTTTTTCTAATTTCATCGCTTTATAAATTCAATTTTCAACTATTTCTCCAAAAACTTGATATATCCTTTCTAATTTAATTACTCTTATTCAACATTCTCATATCTTTTCTTGTATGTATTAAAACTATATTGCTATGCAAATTGTATAGATGGCCTATTGCTCCTCTCACGATCGAATATATATTAAATTAATTCTAAAATCTCTTACAAATAACATATATACTTTGGCAGAATAATCTGAGCATGAAAATTCAACTTAGAAATTATTTTTTATTTAACTTTCTCTTTATCTGCAATAACCAAAGTTGAATTTTCATAATCGAGCTGCTAAGTTGTAATTAGGCGCAGAAGCTCTGAATTTTTTATAATTTGTTATCTAATGTAATGAATGTTATGAAAATGTTTTCTTTATTATAAATGTTGTAAGAATATTCTGTTTATTTGGTATTACTAACGTATAAGCTTATATTATGTAAATTAAACCTTTTTCTATAATAAAAAGCGTTTTTATTTCGTCAAAATAAGTATCCTTAAAGAATAACTTGAATGAAATATCTTGAAAAATTATTATTATAATCCTTTACAATATTTTTATATACTTTTTTATTAACAAAAATTAGCGTTTTAGTTATTTATACTTAATTTTATTTTAATAATTTATATTATTTAATAAAATCAATTATTGTAGGATAGGATGTTTTCATTTCCAAATTACCCTTCAATTATATTCCTACGAATTACCTACGAAATACGAAAGTAATTGCGATAAGTTTTGTAAAAAAAAAAAGATAATATTTTTCGAAATATAATGCAATAATTAGTGATAATTACTGCATCATAGTAATACAGTTACAAACGTTTCTTGTAATTAAATGAAATATAGCGTATTAATAATTACTACTGTAATATCGTATGTATTATTAATTGAGAAAATTCGTTTCCAATTAAAGTAAATTGTGATTCGCCAAAATTTCATGTTATTTTGACTTAAATTTGTATATTTTTGAAAATAAAGAAATTGAGTTTAATTTAAAAATAAAATTATACTTTAATAATATAACATTTTTTAAAATATTAATCATTATAAAAGATAGTTATATTTAATTTAATATAATTATATTTTATTAACAGACCTAAAATGAATATCCCACTTAACAATTTCCCCATTTAATAGTAATAAATAAAAATTCACTCGGTATATTCGAAACATTTTTAGAAATCTTAAAAGTTTGATTTTATAAAAATTTCATAAAAATGATAGAATTGAATGAATTTTTAAATGCTGTTTTATTAGCTCATCTATAGTTTGAACATAAAATTTTAAATACGTATTGAAAAAAGTACAATGAAAATGCCGCTAATTTTAGTAATAGTTTTAAAATTATATTTTGCATGATCAGAGTCGAATGTTAAATATTTGAAAAATGTGAATCTATTTTAAAACAACCAATAAAATATATTTTCCATTAAAAATTGACGGTAACTTGAGAAAAGATCTTTTTTAATTCGATAAAATCAATTTTAATTGAATTATTTCGATAAATTATATATATGTAAATTTGAATTATATATTTTGTCAAATTTATCTATTTTTTCTTTTAAAATAAAGTTAATAATTGAGTTATTAATAAAATTTTAAAAACTATCTCTAAAAACATGGTAGTAACTATATATAGAATCATTTGAATTATTTTAAATAATGATTTTTTTATTTTTAACAATTATTTCAACAATTAATTAAATATTTTAGCACAATCTTTTATCAATAAGACTAAGTTAAATATAAAATAACATTTGATATATTACTTATATTTTATACGATTATTACGTATTATATTACTTTAATAAATGAGTTTTTTTATAATAATATTGGTTATAGAAGCTCTTATTTATTAGTAATCAGTAAAAGTAGGAACTGACGTTTTAGCGCTTCATAATTGTATTTGAATAATCGTTTTGCACACATTAATCACTAATTATAATAACACCCGACCTACTATAATACCTGCAAATTAATCAATTGTAAAATTATGCAAATATGTTAAGTATTATTTGTTTCTTGATAAGGATGGTACTTTAATAGTTGAGGAGTACGGTAGTATTGCAGTTCATTGAGCTTGAAACAAACATTCGGTACAGAGAAAATCTGTTGTGTACTGAATATCGAAATGCAAAGTACTGCTAATGAATTAAGATTGATATTTTTTGTTATAAGAATTCAAATTAAAATAGAGTATTTAATTGCTTGTATGCTATTGTTTATATTTTTCTTCTGAAAAGTTTTTTTTTTTTTGGTTTATTTTCGTTACAAAGAAGAGTGTTAATATTAATCCTATGATTAATAAAGTCATACATACATTTATTTATATATACATTTTTTTTTCGAGTTTCTTGAACTAATTTCATAAACAATATTTATATTTGATAACATTAATTGACAAGTCTTTAGATCATGTATAAATTAAAAAATTATCTATTTATCATTGACCTTGAACCTTCTTTTGTATATTTGCTCATTTATTTATTTATCAGATAAAATAATTTTTCCGTTTTTTAATTGTATTTAATGTTTTTTAATTTGTATTTTTTTAATAACACTTTATTTTTTGTGCATAAAGTTAGCTAAAAGATTAAGTACTTATTTAATTGTATTAAATATATATTTCACAGTACTTTTTTACATGTTATATTAATTAATCGCTAATAAATTGTCATCATTGGTATAAAGTGTTGCCTATATGATAATTAATTGTTGTATGTATGGTAAAATTTTTATTTATACTTAAATATTTTAAAACATCTTTAAGCATATTGAGCCTGGATGTATATTGATAGATAATTTTTTAAAATCTCGTGATGTAAAACATACATTTACATAAGGTAATTTAAAACTTACTGGTACACAAAACAGATTTTTAAATAATATATAAAATTGATAGTATTTAATTTATAAAATGTAATAAATATCATTATTAATAAATCGATTTATATATTTAAAGTATTATTTATATTTGATTATAATTAAATTTTTATGAACTTACATTATTGTTTTCATTTTTTATATGAAGTTTTTTATTCAAGACTTTGATTTATGATGTCAAGAAAAGAACTTATAAATGTATTATTTTAAAAAATAGGCGTATTGAATTGGAATTTTGAAACTAACTAAATTTCATAATAAAACTTACTGGATTAGATAAAAAAAAAAAAAATTAAAAATTATACGGTTGCCAGATGTAATGAATCAAAATTATAGTTAAGAAAAAATTTCATCTTGTTTGCATAAATAGTAAGTTCTTTTATAAATTATTTATTATTATAAATAAATTGATATATATACCATTTTTTAATATTCGGACCTTTTAACTATTAATACGACTTGTTATCTCTCTTTAAGATCGTATGTTGAATTATATGATAAAAAATTAATTGGTTTTCAGCTGTCGAAAGCTTTCCAGTAATAATGAATTCTTTAATTTCATAATTATTCAGAAACGCGAATAATAACAATGCCTTAAATTTATTATTATCTTGGTTGGAAGACCTTTGAGAGGGAATAAGAATAGCAGGAAGTTTGGTAGGTTAATAAATAAATAGCCGATGATGAGTATCATGCTGATTTTTAATTTATTTGTGCTGTAAAATATAGATATTTTTCTTGACTTTATAATATACTTATATTATAAAGTTAAACAGAAAAGTTTAAACTAATAAAAATCAAATTAGTGTCAGATAAATGATTAAGATCTACATTTTTTATCGTAAGAAAGTTAATCCAAAGTTTATTGTTGTTAATTTGAATGCATATTTCTTACTCACAAGAGTTAATATATTGAACAATAAGGTAATATTAATTAAAAAATATAAACGTAAAAATATATTTCAGTACTAATAACGGTAATAATTTTTAATTTACCAATGAATTATAGCTTACGTTTAAGTCTTATAAATTTTAATAAAAAAATAAAATAATATTAAATATTAGTATTTAATGAAGAGTTTCTATTAGAATAAACATATTTTAATAAAAAAATTATTTGACATAGTAAAGCCTCTAATAATTTTTTGATAACTAATGTGGAACTTTTTTTTTATTTAAAGTTAGAGAATGATAACAATGTTTTATTAGTGTTATATTATAATACAATTATAATATAAATATATTTATATTTTCAGGTAAATGTAATGTTGACAAATTTGTTGCCATTCATTTATAAGAAATCTTTCTTTTAGGAAATCTTTTTAATTTATCACCATTAGCAATAAATTATTATCTATCGATGATTTGGTTTATGGATCAACAATTACTTATATCCTAATGTATCATTCACTTAGCCAACTTTATCTGCAAGATTATTTAGTGATGGAAGTATGATGGAATCAGTTACTGATGGCGTTTTTCAGAAGGTTACTTTATCCATGAATATCACTGCAGGCAAACGCAAGTTTTACTAGAACGTGGAGGAAAAGGCGAGTAGAAATTGAACATCCGCTCGTTACAATTAGCCATTTACCGACCTATTTTAGATATTTTAGAAAAAGTGCAAAAGCGTATCGCGATTAGGTCAGCATTAAAAAAAAATTTAGATTTCAATCGTGAAAGTCTTGTAATGTTGGATTTCTTAGAGCTGATATTTATTTCTTATAACGTCCGCTATCATACCATTCGCGATCTATTGTGATTTAAAATGTATTATATTGGTAGCATTAATTTTAAAAAATTTGCTATCGTATCAGCATCGATACTTTATTTATAATTAGTAAAACTACTTTACTTATAATTACGGAAGACATAACATTTTCGCTTGATTGACATTTTTATTATGATTTTTATTGTTACTTTATATAGATCGAGCATTAGTTAACAGATTTTTTTTTAAATTTTCAAGAAATCAAGTTTGAAATTTTGATAAAATTTTGAAAGATGAAAGGTTATGTTATATTACGCAATATACGTTCTAAGCAGACGAAATATTTTCGCGTCGTAAACCATCAATTTTTATTTTTGTGTAATATAAGTTATTTCTAATTATAAATTATTTGCAAATGTTTTACAATTTAAGGTATTTATTTTAGAAATATCGTTTATTAATACTTCAAGATTTAATTATACTTATGCTAGTAGTTAAAAGTACAATATCTGCTTTTTTTTCTAAAACCAATTGTAAAACCAAATATTAAATCATTGTTTAATACATACGCACATTTATAAAGTCTATGCAAGCCTTTATTGATATTAATTATTAATAAATATTCATTTCACCCGTTTTCATTTATGTAGATGTATTTTCATTTTTACTATAGGTAATTGGGCCGGCTAGGTTATAAAAATTTACGTTAATGTTTACATGTGCTAGCGTACACATATAGAATATAGGATGAAAACGTTTATTTCCATTTAAGTTTTAAATTGTTAAAAAAGATAAAAAAATATAATGTGAAAAATGTCGTTTCATTTCTTACATAATAATGAATTTAACGATTTCGATTTGGAAAAAGAAAATGAATATCTTATTCAAGAATCAATAATATTTCTTGTTGATGGAGCTCAACAAATGTTTACAGATAATTTCTTCGAACAATGTCTAGATGTAAGAAGTAATTTATTATTGTTAAATTATTAAACATTATCATTAATATTATTCATCTTATGCTTTATTTTTTTGTAGGCATATCAAACCATAGTAAGGCAAAAATGTTCTCAAAATAAAAAAGATAAATTAGGTTTTTTTATTTATGGAACGATTGAAACTAATTGTGATATCGATAATGTAATGATATTGCAAAAGTTTGATACTGTTACAATAGATACATTGAAAAATGTTAAAAGTATAAGTATGTTGAATATTTGAAATTATGAATATATATTTTTTATTTTATCCATATACGGTTATTATCATTTTTAGTAAAAAATTACGATAAATATAAAGAGTTATCAGCAACAAAATATTCTTTGTATGATATTTTTTCGTATGTTTTTCAACAATTACATACTTTTAAAACAAGTATAAAAACTCGATACATTATTGTACTTTGTACATGTGACGATAAACCTTGTAATGAATTTGAACGACGTCGAATAGAGCATTTAGTTTCAACATTCAAGGATACTCAAACTGAATTACGTGTTATTGGATTCTCAAATTCATGGAACGATGAAATGTATTATAAAGATTTACAAATAATATCTGGAACTTTTACTAGTGATGATTACAAAAGATTCTATTTGAATGATTTTAAAGGACATATTTTAAATCCTTCCAAAAGTATTACTACGTTATCTTGGAAAATTAGTAGTGATATTTGCATGGATGTTTCTATTTATAATTTGATTTCGTAAGATTTAATTAATTTATACAAAATATTTATTTATGTATAGGTAAATCTAATGCAATGTTTTGTAGGACACCAAAATATCCTTCTAAAATAAAATTAGAAAAAGAAGAAAATGTAGTTTTAGAAGCGCGTCATGTTTTATATAAACAAAATACAGAAGACAGCCAATCACAAAGTTTATCAGTAAATTAATGTTATAGTTAGAATTATATTGTAAATTTTAATTATTTTCAACTAATTATTTTTATTAATTAATAGGAGCAAGGAATAGAAAGGACACAAAAAAAAATAATATCAAGTGATAATATTATGTATTATAAAATGTATAATGGCGTAAAAATATGTTTCAGTTCTTCCGAATGTAAAAAAATAAAACATTTAGGCTTAGAACCAGGCATTGAAATATTAGCATTTAAACCTGTAATGTGCGATCCATTATATCACGTTACTTCACCTTATTTTGTTACGTATACTAAATATAGCAATCATGGTATTGATTATTAATTAATAATATATTTTTAGTATTTAAATTTGTTAATCTTATAGAATTTCGATTTTACAGAGCGTAAAATTTTCTTCAAATCTTTTGTTAGTAGGTGTGTTAGTAAGAAAGTTATGGCAATCTGCAAAGTTGTTACAAAATATACAGTTCTAATATGCCAGATGATTCCTAGTGAGGATGATGGTGGATTCTACATGTATAAAATTCCTTTCGAGGGTATATTTACATGATTTTTTAAAAATAGTTTATGTACCAATGATATTTTTTATAATGAAAATATAATTGTACTATCTTGTATTAAATTATAGATAGTGTCAGAAATTTGAATAATCAGTTACACAAATATGTATATAATTCTGAAAATAAATGCCCAATAAATAATGAAGCGGTCGAAGTCTTTAAAAAGCTAATGGATCAATCGAAGGTCAATTTTGATCCCAAATCATTTACAAATCAGAAATTAGAAAAATGTATTGCTCATATTGAAGCATTGGCTCTAGATGAAAAATTAGGTGATCTACCACCAGATAGCACTCGTAAGTACTTGATGTATTCAATCTCCTATTAGTTAATTTAATATATTAAAAATTAAATATATTTAGTTCCTCCACCATTAAGCGTTGATGCAGAAATTTTGAAGGATACACTAATTAATATATTAAATTTAAATAATATTTCTGTCTCATCAATGAAGCGAAACAAATTACAAGTACATGGTGATGAAAAAAGGTTAAAATTAAGTGTCGAAGATGTGGCTAATAATAAAAAGGTAGTGTAATTTAAATAAACTACCAAGACATTAAATAATTAATACTTATTTTTATTTATGTTATAGCTTCATACATTGACAGTTGTACAATTAAAAGAATTTCTTCGAAGTATTAGTCAAGTAACGTCAGGAAGCAAGTCCATTCTTATTGAAAGAATTTATAATTATTTACAATTAGAAGCACCTTAAACGATACCAAGTTGAAACAAATTTATTATTTTTAAATTATATTAAAAATTTACAATTAAACGTATTTTTATAATTAAAATAAACCTGTCTTTTAATTGATAAACTGTTACATATTTAATTAATAATTGTTTTTAATTATTACAGAATATAAATATTTGATGTGTATTTGATAAATAATTCGTGATATAAAGTTATCTAGGATGTTTAAATATAATGTAAAAAATTATTTTAAAGAAACTTTTGCTCATAATTACTATCTTTTTATGTTTGTTTTATATTTATTAGTCAGATTTATTACTGAAAAAAATTTCGACAATGGTAAGAATTTATAATTAAATTATGAAAGAAATGTTATTTATAAATAAGTTATTTTTAATCAATATATGAATTGTTATCTCTGAAATATTGTTAAAGAGGAAGTATTTTAACTATCTTTCATCAGATATATAAAGTATATAAATTCATTATAAGATTCTACATTTGTCATTATTTATTATATTATTGATTTATAAGACGAGTATTGTTTATACATTTCATATATAATCATTCATCAAGTATACAATAAACTATATAATATAAAAATATTTGAAATTAAATTTAATCTTATTTCGACTTATATCACTATAATTATATTATGTTTCATTTTAACTATTTTATTAATTATACAATTTGAAAATTATAATTGTAAAATTATGATTATCGAATGAATTGAAAATGTATAAAGGAAAAATATTTTTTTATCTAATTGCGTTTGATTAAATTATGAATATTTAATATTTGTAAATGAATTAGATAAGAATTTGTTGTTAATGTATAGGCAATATAATGTTTAAAGGGATTTCAAAATTTAAATTACTTTTTTAATTTTTATTGTTAAAAACAGAATTACTTATCGTATATAAAATAATATATCCAGTACGAATCATTCAAAGTAAGAATGTTATAACAAAAATGTTATAACAAAATTATCAGACTACTTGATATAAATATATTGTTTAAAAGATAAGTATGCAATAACTAAAATTATATATAGTATGAGTTAAGTTATAATGCAGGACGATGCTTGCCATTATTTATATTTACTTTGTTTATAAATTATAACGAATACTATAATAAAATTATACAAATATATTTTTTCTTTTTAATTATTTGATTTTTTAATTTTAGTTTAAAAATGATTGTTAT
The DNA here is from genome assembly GCF_000503995.2 of Ceratosolen solmsi marchali. NCBI lineage: Eukaryota > Metazoa > Arthropoda > Insecta > Hymenoptera > Agaonidae > Ceratosolen > Ceratosolen solmsi. Next base: position 3,719,061 of record NW_011948430.1, read on the forward strand.
CGTCATAGCTCAAATGATTGAAACACATAACAAAATTTAATTAATTTATAAGATATATTTTTTAATCAATTTGTACTATAAGTATTGACATTTCTTGTTATTATAGAATTTATCGTACTTTATATTTTTAATCGTTTCTTTTTCAAATTGGAACAATCTTGACTTAATAATGTAATTAATTTTAATCGCTTAAGTAGTTAAACCAAGTGTCATAAATTTTTGATCAACTATTATGTCGAATGTATGATATTTATCTAAACATTTTAATTTTAATTTAAATACTAATGTGAGTGCCATGATTGAGAAAATCAAATAATACTCGTGTAAGTCTATTTTAAAAATTTTCACGAAATATCTAAAATTAAACAATGATCAATAATGTTGTCTTTTCAAGGTTTTAGCTTTAAGCGCGATATAAAAAATAAACTTTTTCAAATGTTAGTGACTTGTAAAAGGCTATATTTTATAAGCAAATATGTTTCACATAAGCGTACTGCATTAGCATAAATTTTATAAATTTGTAGAATTTTTGTGTGACGCATCTTTTATGAGGTATATTTATTATATATGTCGGCATGGAAATTCAATGGAAATTCGAAGAGGTTGTAGTATAAAGTCATTATAAATTCACTTATTGCGTTAATTTTTCAAAAGCCAAAGTACGTTAATCGTTCGTTAACGCCTTCGTTAAGTAAAGTTTAATTGTGAAGATATCGGCTTATCGCCGACAATGCGATATAATTCATGATCGATACTTGAGAAACCAGACACGAGAAGCCCAGGTCGCGAAACTCGTTTCACCGACGCTGATGACCAGCTCTATTTGCCTTGCCAGGACGTGTCCCCTCTATTCCGGAATCCCTCTCCCACCCCGCAGCTGTGTGAATCAGACAAAAACGCAATCAAAATAAAAAAGCTTCTCGCGTGGTAATATTTAAACGCTATGGATTTTCCCGCTGTCATTCGTTCAAACTACGTTGATCAATGGCGCAGGGCCGCGCGCACCGTAACGACAAGGACGTCGTTCGTCGCTATTGACCGTTTTGTGTCCGTGTCCTCCTCCACGTCGTACAGCTTATCCCTCGGGTGCAAATCTCCAGGTTGGGGTGTGCGTGCACGGCTCATTTCGAGTTTTGCAGCAGACGACGTGAGAGTGCGTGCGTGTGTAAGAGACAGAGGGTGGGATAGAGAGAGCGCGAACGGAAGAGTGGGAGTGAGCGATAGAGAGGGAGAAAGAGAGAGAGAGAGAGAGAGAGAGAGAAAGAGATAGATAGAGAGAGAAAGAGAGAGAGAGACTGTGTATGTCAGAGTGATAGAGATAGAGGAAGGGAATAGTCGTTGGAGGCACGGCATAAAAAGCCCGGCGCGAGCGCGCGGACGCTCAGAAGCCAGCCGCAGCGACGTATGTAAGTAGGTACATACGCACGCAAGCACACACGCACGCACGCACGCTCGCACGCATACACGCAGGCACTTCTAGGAACCCGGAGTAAGCAGATAATCTCATCGTCTAGCTGACATCAGCATGTGTGGTGAGTAGTAGTAGGCTGCGGGTGAAATCAATCGGTCATCAGGGCGGGTGCGGCGGCGGCTAAGGAGGAGAATAAAGGCGCGACTAGCGCTTTCACCGCGCATCTCTCTTCTTTTTTCCTTACTCGAGTGTCACCGTATGTCTGTCTTTCTCCCTCGCACCTCCCCCTCTCTCTACTTCTCTTTCTCTCTCTCTCTCTCTCTCTCTCTCTCTCTCTCTCTCTATCTATCTATCTCTCTCTCTATCTCGATCTTTTTTCATTTTTGTGGCACGCAGTAGTCTCGTATCACAGATTTCTCTTAAAGTCTCGGTTGATCTCGCCGCGCAGGTAACTGCGCTCCCGTATCTCTTAATTCCCTTTAATAGGTTGGCTGGCTGCTGCGTACGACTTTTGAATCGCAGCTGTTTCTCCTTGCTCGCGGCAAGCAGCACCGAGTGCCAAGGTGTTAATTAATTTCCCAGTGGCCGCTGTCGCGGTTGATTAGCCGGCGTTCTTTTCGAAAGTTCGCCTACGCGGCCGATAAGAGCGCGAGCGTCGAAGCCGTCCGTCGGACCAGCTGATAACGGCTTGACGATTTATCGTCGCGACTCCCTTCCTGCCCGCGCTTTCCCAGGCTGTGAAGGCTTGCGAAATCGAGCGGATGGAATTTTCAGCAGCGGCGTCGTTGGAAGTCCGAGTGAAAGTTCCTACATCGTTGACGATGCCTTCCTTTCCTTCTCTCTTCCTCGCCGCCCCTCCCCCTATCCCTCGCGACCCGTTCGCCGCGTACACATACATACACGTGATCCTTTGGGGCCTCGTTGAACGGCGGTGAATTGCATGGTCGGGTGGCGATGTGTTCGTAGACGTAATAATCACTTTTGATAGTTCCTATTCTCGTTCTCATATTTCTTTCTGTTTGTCCGCAAGTTTGGGATACGTAAACATCGCGAAGGCATACAACATTCGTTGAAGTTTGTAGTTTGATGACCGAGACGCAAGGTCGATGAAGGGTTTTTCAAACGATGCGACTGGATACTTTTTTTTTATTAAATCGAATGTATGTAACGAGGCTCTTGAGTTGGGGAAAGTCTATGGTTATACATTTAGTGGTCGGGCTGAGAATGCATGTAATCACGTTTTCATTTACCATTCTGTTGCAATTCGCGTATGAATTTTACGTAGAATCGCATAGCCACACTTTGAACGAGGATTTCATTTTCTCTGGGATTTCTGATTTTAACGGTAAATTTATGATCTACAGCTTTAAGTTATTTGGTACTTTTTTCCTCCGTGCATATAAGGCCAGTGGGTAAAATTGAAAAGACCATTGCATAAAGAGAACTGGTATTATTGTTCTTATCATTCTTCTTATCATATACAGCGGACACATAATTTAAAAATTTTGCAGCATAAAAATGTATTATTATTATTTTGCAATTGCTCGATATACATACATGATGCAACGCATTTGTATTGCCATTAGATTGTTTTTCGTCGGTTACTATTGACTCTTATCAAAACGTTTCCGTTAGCTTATTGATATCTTTAAAAACATCGGCGTGCCATTATGCTAAATAATATTTTGTAGTGACACGTGTTTTAACGAAGTAGTTTTATCCTTTCACTTTCTGCCGAAACGACAACACATTGCAAGTATATGCGCAGGCGTGGCATAGAGACATAAAAATAAGAGAGAGAGAGAGAGAGAGAGAGAGCGAGAGTGATAGAGAGAGGTACGGTATGAAAATTATGTATTGAATTACTCCTACGAACTTTTAGGAAAATTTCCTTGCCCACGTTATTTAATTTTACTATTTTAAATATCAATGTGTATTCATTTATTTGTAGAGTCACACTTAACACACCTTCGTATTATGCATATTAGCTCGAATTAACAGCAAATATACATTTCGATATATTTATTTTCAATATGTTGAGTATATTTTTATATTGTCTATAATTGTCTATAAATTTTCCGTTTAAATTTTATATAATTAGAAAACAACTATTGAATTCCGAGTTTTAGATATTTATGTTGATATAAAAATAAAATTAATTTTTAAATCATAATATTCATATATTTTAAAAACGATATAATTTTGATAAATAATATGTCTATAATTTATACCAGGTTTTTCGACCCCCCCCCTCCGCCCCAGACACTGACCAAACTCTATTTACTTTATTTATCTAACATTTGATTTCAACTTTATCCTAATCGCTTAGAGTTATATACATTTTCTTAATACGTGTAAAAGGTAAATTTTCATTTTTACTTTTGTAACTATAGGAAACCATGTAATTAATCATTTATTAAGTTTAAAATTACTGTTATATAATAAAATTAATAAAAAAAAGTAGTAAAACAAGTTTCTAACTAATTTATATAATTCTTAATGAAAAATTTCAATGATATTAATTAATATTATGCAATTATTGATTTTGAAATAGGTGCTTTGCGCATTCATAAAAGTATTTTTATTTCAATTTTATTAATGCTTCTACTTGTTTGAAAGAAAATCTTTTATCGGCTTTCAATTAATAACTTGCGTACAGTGAGTTGATAAAACAAATATATATATATATATATATATATATATATAATATTTATGTATAAACAAAATCCATTATTTAAAAATATTTATTAAATAACCATTTAATAGCAATACATTTATTTAAAATCCAATTGTAGCAAAAATATTGTTCGAACGGGTTCTGTAATTTTTAGGTTTCCGCTTTCCTTATTTTACTATAAATGTTTCTTTTTATATTTAAATTTTAATTCGCTTATTGAGACTTCATCAATATTTGTTTGCACAACTTTACTCTCTCAATTCAATACTTAAGTATATTTTGAAATTAATGTCAATAATATAAAAATACAGTTTTTTTCTTCTAAGTAATATAAAGATATAATAATTTATTATCAAGTATTATAAAAGATGATTTTTCTAACGTAAGCAAAATCTAAGTAATTTAGTAAAGCATGAAATTGTACTTATGAGCTTATATATATATTTTTTATAAATTAAATAATTAAAATGAAGTAAAATTAGATTAAAAATTTAAAAATACTTCTTTTACGTAAAATGCACGTGCCGAATGCTGAGAATTGCTTATTTGTTAAAAAATTCGTTAAGTAACCTAAATTTTATAATTTTCATTCTCATTTCATAATCCGTGGATAATTAAGAATAAAATATTTTTATAAAACAGACAGAGAGAATAACTTATGTAAGATTAAAGAATTAGGAACTCGTGTCTTGACATTGCGTTGAAATTCATTTTACCTTGCCGGTCATTCACCTTTGCCCGTAACGGGAACGTGCACTGCATTGCAATTAATTGATTGAGACCTTCAAAGTAATGACATATTTACTTTTCTATGTATGATTTTTCAAGTTATAATATTACGGCTTTTTTATGGCTATAGGATCTTGTGTTAGTAATAATCAATTGATTGATCAATTAATATTAATAATTTTCTGATGTAATAAAAGTAAGGATGAAGTTATAATTTTAGGTCGTTTTCTGTAAAAAAGTATTTCTGTCATTCCTCCATTATATTTAAACCACACTTTTATAAACGAACGAATTTAATTTGTTTATTATTCAATTAGTTGCTTAAAAAATAATGGTAAAATAATTTTTAATTTTCGAGTGGACAAAAATTGTTTAAGAGACATTTTTCATCGAACTAGATATTTTGAATATAAATTAAAATGCTGTTTTGTTTTTTATAAAACTTTTAATAATTAATTATTTAGGTAATATTTTATTCTGAATTGATGAATTGCATAATAATCTTGATTACATTCATTAAATATTTCTTTACATTACTTTTATTTTATCGCTCTAAACAATCATTTTATAACGATTGAATAGTTTAAGAAATTTAAATATTTTTTTATCATAGATGCAACTGATAAGGTACGATTCATGCGTTCTTTGTAACGAAAGTTTTTCAATTTTTTGTAAATTAAAGATGTAGTATCATATAACAAGTCATTACAAGCTCCAAAAAAAGTTGAGAAAGTTGAAAGATTTCCCTTTGGGAGGCCTTTGAGACTAAACGACTCGAGTTTAATGGACGAAGTTTATAGTTTTTGTTGATCCCTGGGCCGGCAATCCTTTCTTTTGGCACAATCAATGTGTACGCGCCTCGAGACAATACTATAAAGCAGCATTGTCATATACGAAAAAATTTCAGGAATTTTCGCCTACTTGAACTATTTGACGCCTAAGAGCAGGAAGGAGATTTTGGAACTTCTTGTTGGTGGACTAAAGCGACTAGAATACAGGGGCTATGATTCTGCAGGTAAGATTTAATAAAAATATAGGTATCGATGACTATAAGTCCGATGTTATTCTCTTGCTTTTTTGTATGAAGAAAAAGGTGCGCCTCTGACGATAAGCGAATTCCACGAAATTTCTTTTGCACTTATTATCTTATTTGCATACCTTACAATGAGCGTGCAGGAGTGTGAATTCGTTCGTCTTGCGTCACTTAGTATTTTTTTTGTGTTTTTTTTTTGTTTTTTTTTTTTTGTTTGTTAAAGTGCGGAGAATGTGGTCGAATGACGCTTAGAAAGAGAAAGTACATTGCACCAAGCGTGATTTTCGATATTTTGACCATTCACCCTTTTTTCTTTTTAAAATGCAGGCGTCGCCCTTGACTCATCCGACGGCAAGGATATCGCTATTATTAAGAAGCAAGGAAAAGTCAAGGCTCTTGAGGAGGAAATATTTCAGAGTAAGTCATCAAAACAAATGTTTACTTGTATTCAATACAAAGTGGCTTCTTTATTTATTATCCAAAAGCAATTCACGATAGTATTTTTATATTTTATTACAATTTCAATATCAAACATTCAGCAGATATCAGTACATTGTTCTTTTTATATTTTTTTATTACAAATTCAAATCATTTCTTGTCGTATTATACATACGTTCATTTCCGAGATATTTTTCTTAGTGACAGATAAATTTCACTTATAATAGGCGGTATTATTTTGATAATTTACTGATTTTATTTACATTACATATTATTTTTTTTATCTAGTATTTTCATATATCAATAAATTGAATAAAACTTGTTAGTAAAAAGTTTTACGCTAATTTCTTCAATTAATTGCCGGTTCAATATCACATACTCAAAGAAATAAATTTTTTTAAACATATTGAAGCTTCATATATTATATTACAAATATATAATATAAATTAACATTAATACTTGAAAAATATATCGAATGTTAATATGCAATGTATGATATATGTTTATACCTATAAATAAATAAATAAATAAATATATATATATATATATATATATATATATATATATATATATAAATTTATAGAATATTTTGTATTTAAAAAATTACATTAAGTTAATTAATTTCTTTTAGACAATAAGAACGTAAATATATGGTTGTAATATTTGTAAAAACTTATCATTTTGATCGATACTCTCTATGGTATTAAAAATTAAAATGCATACAGACACTAATTATCTTATTTTCTCGTCGTCTCCATTTTATTTATTGAAAACATTATATGTATATTTTATAGATATGCAGTGTATAGTATATATATATATATATATATATATATATATACACACAATTATATAGTGCATGATATATCTGCTCCCACCAGTCCCTAAACCGACACACGTAATTCACTTCATTATGATTAATAATCAAATAATATTCCTTAATTATACGTATATGCTAGTGGAGAAAAATGAAGAAGCTTTTAACTATCTGTCCAGTTGCTATTAAATCATATAATAAAGCAGGAATAACTGACAGTAGTGTGAGAAATATTGTCTTGTTATTCGTGGATCGTAAAGATTAATATTGCTTAGAGTTTCGCCTGTTAAAGAATAAGCAGAAGAATTAAATGTAATATTGAATATGTAATCACGATGATTATCATTACTCAATATTGAAATTGTCGGTTACATAAAGACTAATAACAAAAAGTATTCCCTCTTTTGTTACATAACACCCGTCATTTAGACCTGGTCGAATGGCAATATTTTCCCATGTATAAAGGAACGTACTTATTAACTTATGGGAGACCCTATAATATACATTACAGACTCTGCACTTGATTTTGACTCAAGCATCAAGAGTCACGTAGGTATAGCTCACACCCGATGGGCAACTCACGGTGTTCCATCCGAGGTGAACTCCCATCCTCAGCGATCTGACATCGAGCACTCATTTGTGGTTGTCCACAATGGTAAAGTTGTCATACATTTGTATACTCACTCTTGTATTCCTTGCGAGTGGTTTATGTAATTGTGCACCTCTTTATTTACGCTTTCGCGCTTCAGGAATCATCACGAATTATAAAGACATCAAGATCTTGCTGCAAAATCGTGGCTACAACTTTGAAAGTGAAACAGACACGGAGATTATAGCTAAGCTCATCCACCATCTGTGGGTTCAGCATCCAAACTATGCCTTTCGTGAGCTCGTTGAACAAGTTGTGCAACAGCTCGTAAGTATATACAGTAACTGTACTATGAACTATATGATAATTATATTTAAATTTAGTTTAATACTCGGTTTGATGTAAGGGTGGGCGTCCCCAATCCCCCTCCCGCCCCCCATTGATTAGTCATATAGAATGCATAAGCGATTCGAGGTTCTTGAACGTTAAATGTCACGTATTAAGAAGTCCTGTTATAATACTTGTATACAATTACTATTTTATCAATTATTTTGTAATTATGAGTACGAAATGATTTTTGAATATTTTACTATTTATTTCATTATTGTAAAGAGCTACTATTCTTTTAATGACGTTCGTTATTTAAAAATACAAAGGATTATACAATCATTAAGCAATAATAAAATTATGTAATGATATTCTATACATTCAAACTACGAAGAAATTTTGAATATTATTTTGTTGCAAATATCAAGACAATAATTAGGTTTAAAAAGTGCTATAAGCTGTGTTTGTTTGAACTTTCGAATACGTGAGAATGATGAAATTTAGAAATGAAAGGAGATTAAATGAAAATTAATGCGTTACACAAATACGTGCGCGCACTTCTATACATACATACATACAGTTAGATATTTAAAAATGTAAATATATTGACTCATTCAAGACTCAAATAATAATTGATAGTAATGGGGCCATATAATTTATATAATATGCTTTGGGCACCTTAAATGACTTCTTTATGTTTCGTGTCGCATTTATGATGTTAGTAAAATGTAATTGCAAATTTCGAATAATCAAAAACAAGCAAAGTCAATTCCCAATGATAATATCGATTAGATCTCATGCTAATTCGACCTTTAAAAAGCAATATTCATAAAAAAAGTCGATATAATTTTTTTATTTTAATAGGAAGGTGCATTCGCTCTGTGCTTCAAAAGCAAGCACTTTCCGGACGAATGCGTAGCCACGCGACGTGGATCGCCGCTTCTGGTTGGCATTAAAACCAAAACTACACTTGCCACCGATCATGTGCCCATTCTCTATGGCAAAGGTGAAACTTGATGATTGATTTATTATTTATATTTGCTGTTTTTTTTTTTTTTTTTTTTTTTTTTTTTTTTTTTTGACGACTATGAGAAACAAACATACGCCGATTATAGAAGAGATAGTTTTGGAGGATTTAGGAATTCTCGAGGAGAAAGTGTGAAGGAAAAGAACATTCTGTCTTTATTGTTGTGCTTGATCTGTGTTACTGTGGTGAAGGTAAAGGCGTAGCCATTGAGATTTACGATTGCATCAGCAATCAATATATATCTTGATTAAATTTAGTCCTTATTGATGGTTCAAGCATTAACTCTTCTTATTCATCGAGTAGTGAATTATTAAATGCTGGAGTACCTTTCTCGAAATAATAATCCACATAGCACGAATACCTTCTTTAATGAAATTACGTATTGACATAAAAGCAATCAACTTAATTTTACGAATGACGTTTATAACATAATCTACATTAATAACATAACATTAATTTTTAACATTACTTTACGGAAATGCATGAAGAATTGTTTCTAACAACGCATGATTAATTCAATAAACTGTATCCATGTCATGACAAGGTGTGTATTTATGTGTACCAGTAGCACGCATTATCATCATTATAATCTATCCCTTGTTTAATCGTAAAGAGTAATGAAACAATTTTTTTTTTGTTTTTTTTTCTCTTTAATTTTATATTATCTCTTCCTCATTTTAGATTTTTTCACATTCGTACACCTACATGTAAGAATTAATAGGTAGAGCTTGTATACGCATTGAATTTTATGTACACACCATAAATCGCTAAGTAAACGTTATTGATTTGTTAATTTTATTTAAAAATAAAGATATTTTTGCTTTCTAGTGGTTTATATATATATATTTTTTTTTTTTTTTTTAATAAATTTTGAATACCAGCAGTCCATTGATGTGGATACTACATGTATGTTTCTTTTGCATGAAACTTCACCTTCCGGTTTGTATCTCGACTTATCGCCTGAACAGACGACCTTCCAAGCACTGTCAAAGGTATATAACACATAGACACTATTAATAACTTTACCTGTTACGGTACTTAAGCTTAAAACTGTCAAAATCGAATTCCTGATTATCTTTAGTACACGACAAAGAATAAAATGAATAACATTTTATCGGTCGTCCTTATGATGCACGCCAACTTCTTTTTTCTGTGTTTTACCAGGTACTCTCGATTCTCCTATTATTGATCTTTTTTCCTTCCTTCACAAAATATTAGTGTTATTATAATTACGATGTTGTGCATCATTTAAATGCACATGCATACATTTACATTTTTTAATTTGTAAATTTAAATTATTTTGAATAACTAGTGGTTACAAAAATATATATATATATATATATATGCTTCGCAAGTTAACATTTTTATAAAAGCAATTTTAATATTGGGATTGAGAAAATTGGATTTCAAATGACCGATGAAATTACCGAAAGATATAATAAAGATAAAATCTAATTGACAATGTATTTAATATATATTTTCTAAATGCTTTTAAATTTAATTGCGTATTTTAAGTTTATCTTAATTTTTAATTGATTTTTAATTGATCATTATGCATAATTTTTTTTTTTACATTTTACATTTTAGTTATTTACAGGCATATTAGTTTTAATTTAAGCATGGTTTCTTTAACTAATTGTGTTTTTGTTTTTCGTCTTTCTTCCTCTGCCTCGAAAATTGCAGAATCCGAAGCAACAACTAAAGGTACCTTCATTTTACGTTTAAATTTGTTTGCATGATAATAAGCTTCGCAACATTTGCCTTTGATTATTTACTATAACTATTATTATAACTATCATTATTATTATTGTTGTTGTTGTTATTATTATTATTATTATTATTATTATTATTATTATCATTATCATTATCATTATCATTATCATTATTATCATTATTATCATTATTTTCTTACGTTTATGCTTTTATTACAAACGCTGTAACAATTTGGCCTTTAAGTTAATATATCTTAGCTTGATGTGCGGCATTAATCATTCGTCTGTACGCCTTAATTTGGTTTTGCACATTTTAGCTTAAAACCTGAAAATATAAAAAGGTATAAACATGATTTCTACAATTATAACTCTAAGTGGATAGTTTAGGGGTGAATTACTTGAATACTCTAGTCAACCGAAATTACGCTTAATTTAATTTCATTTACTTATCTTTTAATAATCTTAACACTGTTACGGTGATGGTTTAGTTCTTTATTTTCAGCATTACTGGCAAGGAAGCCTGTGGTGTAATGTGCGATTTAATGCAGACACATGAAAGGGGTTTGCCATGTACACGTACGCATTTAACGAAGAAAATAAAGTCTTTATCAGGAATGTACTCTTTCATTGTGCAGCATTATATCATATATACAGTTAATTTCTTTGTTATTATTATTTAAATTCGCCTAGAATATTTAATACGAGATCGTAAAGATGAACGGCCGGATTTTATTACCAATTTTTTCTAGAACACCGTCCGCACCGTCGCTCCGCGGATTATCCAATCATGCCACGCAGCGAAAGCACTTCCGAGTTTCAACCGCTCGAAGATAAAGAAGTCGAGTACTTCTTTGCCTCTGACGCTAGTGCCGTAATTGAACATACAAATCGCGTCATTTTTCTAGAGGTAAATTTTTTTCGATTTATTCGAAAAATTTCGATATACAGGGCAATAACGATGCGTCGAATCAATAAACATTAACATTCTTCGGCTCTACGCAGTTATTTCAATTTATTTATCTTCTTTTAATAGAGCATAGGATTAATTTTTAAGTTATTTATGAAACAATATGTGGCTCTTAGTGAATAAAGGCCAAGGAAATTACGTATGTATGTCTATAAAAATTTGTCTTCGTTATTGAGTTAAGAATTCAAGGTAGCGCTTGTTGTTTTAATTTCAACATAAACATTCCGTAATTTTCTGCAGATTTTTTCTTATAAAATATTTCAACACTTTGTATTTAATCACGTGTAGCTTAAATGCTTAACAATGTCGATATCATAACAAATTTAGTTTAAAACATAAAACGACAACATAAGTAACGTAATAATGTAATTACAAAGTAAATTAATTGTTGAAATACTGACAATGACTCAATTCTACAATCCTACATCAATGCTATTTTTCTATACTTTTTATTTTATATAATTAATAATATTTTTACCGAGTATATCATTACAGATGCTGTTATTACTATTCAAATGAATTAATGAAAATATTTCGCTATTTCAGGATGACGATGTGGCTGCTGTGAAGGATGGCGCACTCAGTATTCATCGACTTCGACGATGTGTAGATGATGCTCATGCTCGTGAAATTCATACTCTAAAAATGCAAATCCAGCAAATAATGAAGGGTAACTACGAGTATTTCATGCAGAAAGAAATTTTTGAGCAGCCTGAGTCAGTTGTAAATACAATGAGAGGACGATTGAATTTCCGCGATAATTCCGTGAGATTGGGCGGGATTAAGGTAATTCTATACAGTGCGACAACTTGTAATTGTACTTTTTCATTTCTAAGAGCCCTCTAACCGAATCCCTACCATCAACACATTCGCGGAATGACATTCATTCATATTTTTAGAATTAAAACCACTGCTTTCTGTTTAGGATTATATTCCCGAAATTAAAAGATGCAGGCGTCTTATGTTAATTGGCTGTGGCACTAGTTATCATTCGGCAATTGCCACAAGGCAGCTTTTGGAAGAGCTTACGGAATTACCCGTTATGGTCGAGCTTGCATCTGACTTTCTCGATAGGAATACACCAGTTTTCCGTGATGATGTTTGTTTCTTTATTTCTCAGTCAGGTATATTGGATGTATATATTATTTATTAATTGTGTTTATAATGTAATGTTGAATTGCTTTAGAGAATATATTTTATTTTTATGTGAGATGTGTAAATATAATCCATGACAGATTTCGTACTATCTTTTTAGAATATGTATTAAAATAATTTGCGTTTAAAGGTATTTTTACTAATCAGTCGGATATTTATGTAATTTATAATATAAAGTATTACTAAAGTATATATTTAAAGTATATATATTTTTTAATATTTAAATGTTTTAAGATATTTTAATTTTAATTCGTTTACACCTAATGTCAGGTGTTTCGAAAAACTTTTTCATTGAAAATTTCAATATATTGACAGTTTTCGAAAAAATCAGAGTTTATTCGAATATCAGAGATTATTAATTTTCTTTTAATTTATCGAGCTCTATTGTCGGATAGCTAAATAATATAAAAAGAATATAGTTATTTTAATGCGTTGTTCATCATAATAACATGTAAATAAAATTTTTTGTTAACATTTTTCATTTTCTGATATATTTACCAGTAAATAGTCATTATGGTATGATGAAATTTAGTGAGGGTTTCCTTTCGGTATTTCATTTTATTTAAGAAGATTTAACAAATTAAAATAAGAGTTATTACAGAGCTGAAAAAAATCAATCAAAGAGCTTTTTACACGATATTAAAATATATCGAAATTTATTTTGAAGTGCTTTTCACGTAATTTTCATTGTTGCTAATAATGTTACAGTGTATATATATATATATATATATATATATATATATATATATATATATATATATATATATATAAATATTGAATATATAATAGCCTGGATTTACTAAAGAAAACCGAGAAATAGCTTGAATACTGTATTTATAGGGGAGACAGCGGACACCTTGATGGCACTGAGATACTGTAAAACTCGAGGAGCTTTGATTGTTGGAATTACCAATACTGTTGGAAGTAGTATTTGTCGTGAGTCGCATTGTGGAGTTCACATTAATGCTGGTCCAGAAATTGGCGTTGCTAGCACCAAGGCTTATACATCACAATTCATTTCTCTGGTGATGTTTGCGCTTGTCATGAGCGAGGACAGAATTTCTCTGGGAACAAGACGAATGAATGTTAGATTCATATATTCAGTGATATTAATAAACGTTAAATTTAAAATTAATAATAAAAGTTTAATAGAATGTTTGTTTGATAGATTATTGAAGGATTGAAGAATTTGGACAATCAAATTCGTCAGGTATTGGAATTGGATGAGAAAGTTAAAGATTTGGCAAAGTCATTGTTTCAACATAAATCCCTTTTAATAATGGGTAGAGGATATAATTTTGCTACCTGTATGGAAGGAGCACTTGTAAGTTATTGTCAATGAATTTACTGATGATAGATAACAGATATGCTGCTAATGGAATCGTATTCTCTGTTATAGAAAGTGAAAGAATTAACTTATATGCACAGTGAGGGTATAATGGCTGGCGAATTGAAGCACGGACCTCTAGCCCTTGTCGATGACTCGATGCCCGTAATAATGATTGTAATGCGGGATCCCGTATACGTTGTACGTAATTTGTTATCCCTTGTAAATCTATTTTCGTTGCCCAATGAATTGGATATTCATTAATCGTACTTAATATTTAATTGTAGAAATGCATGAATGCTCTACAGCAAGTGACAGCTCGCGATGGCAGACCAATTGTTATTTGCGAGGAAGGTGACACTGAGACAAAATCATTTGCCGCAAAAGTTCTGGAGATTCCAAAAACAGTGGACTGCCTTCAGGGCGTGCTAACTGTCATTCCAATGCAATTACTTTCATTTCACATTGCAGTACTTCGCGGTTGTAACGTCGATTGTCCGCGAAATTTGGCGAAATCCGTCACGGTCGAATAAATACATTCCCGTAATAACGTTAAAAATATTTTATTGCCAAGGTCGTCGACGACTAATCAAAGATAAGAATCGGCTGTGGATGACGAGATTTGATACGATAGTTGATGTCAGAGCGTCCGGCAATTAGAACAACAAGTAACATACCGAAAATGGAACGAAATTTAATAGTCTCGCCGGGGAGCGATCGATTATTTGTCTGATCGATGAAAATTTTTATAATAATACGATACGATGAATTGCAGATAAATAATAGTATGCATTGTACTTTTAAAGAGCTTTTCGATCTGAATATTATAAGTACTTAGTTCAATGCTCTGCCCTTTGCAATACATTTTTATTGATATTATCGAGCAGTATGCAAGGGTATAAAGAAAAATGGAAAAAAACGAAAAGATAAAAATGTCTAAAAGAGAAATAGAAAGTTTAGACTAAATGTATGTCTAAATTCTCATAAGTTATATTAAATATGGATTCTACGGATTAGATATTAGGAATAAAAATTTTTATATGTAACGTAAAGTTAAGAATATTTTAAACGACATTGTAAAGATTTATCAATTTTCATAAAATCCGTATTATATGTAAATATCACTTAATATCCGTCGGTCTGATTATTGTCTATTTGTAGCAAATCATTATTAAAATTTTATTAGACTGATCTGAATTTGCATTTTTTGTTGTTGTTGATTATTATGAATTTTTTCATACAATATTCACAATATTATCTTACTATTACCTAAGTATTATGTACTTGCAAATATTATTGGAAATCCACGATATGCAGCGCGATATTCAGTAGTAACGGACGTTTCCCGAAACATAATATCGAAGTAGTAAAAAGCCTGTTGAGTAGGAATGTACGGACCTGTGACGTGATAAATTATATCATATCTTGAAAAAACATCTTGCTACTTTGTACATAGCATAATGAAATAGCTTTGTATGACAATCATAAATACCTAATAATCAACTCCTTTGCTCCTGTATTTCTATCAACGTTAAATCATTTCTTAACATGTCTAATACACATTGATACAAAATACCGTTTTTCTATTAAAAACAATTTATTTTATAATTTTTAAGCGTTTAAATAAATTCGTACGTTAATTTCAATTAAATGAAAATGCCACACGCTCTACATTAATGAAGCAATCTTTTTTTTTTATAAAAAATAAGAAAAAAATTATATATTTACATCAAACAGAATATTCAATATTTTCCATTTCAATTTATTTATTTATTATTACAATATTTCAAAACGTTGGCTTTGGAACTTTTTTAAATTTTGTAAAATCGAGGAACTATCATGATAAATCAAACTCCAAATCAGCCTATATATTTGATCGAGAGTAGATCTTCATTGCTATCTTTGAATCACCGGTAACTTAAAGTCATGGGGGTGCAGTGAGAGCCCAAATGACACCCCGTTCGCACTACTCGGCTTGCAAGTAGTAGAGGCCCGACATCAGTCAGACACCCACTCCCTTCCGTTCCCGTGGGTGGCGCCAACTCGAAGTGGGTCATGGGTCCGAGGGTGAGAAATTACCATTCCCGTGCAAGCGCCGGCTTTTATTTCGTTACGCCAGGTGGCACGTGCTGCGCGACATCAGCGTTGGGTTTCTAAATTTAGCGTGGCCTCTCAGTCCTCCCACCTCTCTTGCACCGATCCTTTGAGGCCCCGGCCACGGTGTTCGTTCGACCCGAGTTGGGAGGAGGATTGTCCAAACCTCGGCAAAGGGTAAACAGAGATGTAGACGTCTGTCGAGCCAGCCGCGGCCTCCGTTCGGGAGAAACGTGACTGCGGCTCGAGAGAGTAAAGGCGCACGAGAAACGGAGGCTACTGGAGCGAGAGGACCGAGTCGCTCGATCCGACGAGTTTGCGCAGCTCGGAATTACGGCGCAGGCCCTGTCCACACTTGCGCCGAGATGGGGGCCAATGACGCGCGAGCCCCCTCCCCCTCCGCCGATCGCCCCCTTCGCCACTCCCGAGAGCGCACGGCCACTACGCGAGTCAGTCGACGTGCCGCCGGCGAGCAGTGCGGACGCTCCAAGCAGCAGAGATTTTTCGCCGTGAAGGGAAAGCTCCCTCCTACCCGCGTCGCCCTCGCTCGCTCGCTCGCTCGCTCGCTCGTTCGCGCTATCTCTCACTCTCTCTCCCTCTTTCTCTCTTTATATTTCTCGCTCTCTCTCTCTCTCTCTCTCTCTCTCTCTCTCTTTCTCTCTCTCTCTCTTAGTCTCTCATTAACCATCTATCACACCGATCTTATTTCTCTATAACGGCGGGCTACCCAGTCTCTCGCTCACCCCTTGTGTGTGCCACCCCCAAAGCACCGCTCAGCGTTG
>NW_011948430.1:3736155-3852023 GCF_000503995.2 Ceratosolen solmsi marchali
GCGATACGCCGGTGACGTGCCGTTTCGGAGTAAGTGAGGCCCTTGCCCCCATCCCTCGGCTACACCCGAGCGCTCGCGGGAAGACGGGCACCCGGGGCCTAGCCAGGAGGCGGCAGCCCCGCGTGCGCCACCCCCGGACAGCGCGCTGCCGCGCTACTACGGCTCCGGCATGTCCAGCCCGGTCGCCTGCACGCGGTTCAGTGATAACTACGACCTCAAGGAGGAGCTCGGCAAGTAAGTAAGCCATTAGCTCGCACCCCGTCCTTTAGAAACCAGCCCCTAGGAATGCGCGCCACTGGCTACCGTGCGCACCTCCATCACCTGCGCAGGGGGGAACGAGTTCAGGGCGCGTATTAATAACCTATCTTTCTCCCTTTGTCCCTGACTATATTTGTCCCTCTGTCTCAATGTTTGTATGTCTCTCTGTTCGTCTGTCCGTCTGTCCGTTCGTGTATGCCTGTCCACTTATTCATCTTACTGATTGAGTCACTGATTGGCCAACTATCTGCCCGCGACTCCCTCGTGTTGATTGACTTTTATTTCGCAAACAGCAGCGAAGAAGCACCCGCCGTCGGCCATGATGCGATTGTCTCGCAATTAACGTCCGCGAGAAATTCCATAGGCACGCAGACGAATGCGAGCCAACCTTCGTTGTACAGTTATTCGTCGCTTGCCATCCTGACAGCGAATATATAAGCGCGGCAGCCACAGCATGGTGAAGACAGAGGAGGAGGAGCAGCAGGAGTAGTAGTCGAGAGGCACTTGCACTTTGTCTATATTTAAGTCTCCCGCGGTGGCCTCCGCGTCGCTCCCGCGCTATATATAAAAGATGTGCGGCCCAGGGTGTGCTGCCTCCTTCGGAATCCACGGCTCATACTCACTCCCTCACTCTGCTCTTCTCTCTCTCTCTCTCTCTCTCTCTCTCTCTCTCTCTCTCTCTCTCTCTATCTTTGATTTGTTCTCTGCTCTCCGCTCCCTCTCTCTCTCTCTCTCTCTCTCTCTCTCACACACACACACCCTACGTTCCGACGGCGTCCGTCGTCTCCATCTCTCCCTCCCTTTGGAAGCTCG
Source organism: Ceratosolen solmsi marchali (assembly GCF_000503995.2). Taxonomy (NCBI): domain Eukaryota; kingdom Metazoa; phylum Arthropoda; class Insecta; order Hymenoptera; family Agaonidae; genus Ceratosolen; species Ceratosolen solmsi. The sequence goes on from NW_011948430.1 coordinate 3,737,227, forward strand.
ACGCATCTCGCTTACTCCCGAGAGAAAAGATAGGCAGCTGTGCGCCTCACGGCGAATCGATACTCGAGCACGGGGTCACCCGCGATGCAGCCAAAGATCGTCTACGAATATCCCCGTGGTTATCGTAAGGGCTCGATAAGGGCGGTCAGGTGGTGGGTGGCGCGCGCGCGACCGAGCCGATCAATTGCCCAGGTATGGGTAACTCGAACGGGCGCTAATCGACGCCCCGTGGGACACGTAAGGCCACACCCTTCCTGACCTCTTGTTTTCGTCCGAGCCCAGCCCTCAGTACGCTCTCGTGGTCCGATTCGTTGCATCGGCGGCCCTTTCGTTCAATTAATGCCGGACGTTTTGCAACGGAAGCTCGGAGGCGGCGATGCCCGCGAGCCTCATCGAATTTTACGCGCCCACTGAGGTCTCAGTCCTACCGCACTCTCCCGGTCTATCCGGACGATGTTTACCTCGCGCTTTTCATCGACACTCTCTTCTTAGCGATGGCCTCCTTACGGCCATCCTTTCTGCCCGTAAGGAATTGCGCGATCGAATCGATCTGCCGCGTATTTATATCGTCGATGCTCTGGCATTACATTGCCGGGCCATTGTATACGCGACTACATTTCAATGAACCCGCTCACGGTAAATCCCCATCGTTTCCGTATAATGTTGCTATACAACGACGAATGGTAATTAGCTATTTAACGATGCAGCATTCGTCGAATGAAAATATCTCTAGTATAATCCAAGGTGCGCGCTCATGGCTTAAGCCATTAATATTACCAATGCACGATTAAGATTAGGCGTCTGTCAAAACCTTATCACAACGTCAATGCTCCTTTGTTGTGTTTCACTTCCTGTTTTCACTTTGTTTTTCTTTTCATTTCGTGTAATCGCTTAGCGCCGCAATTTTTTATAGGGCATTTCGTGAAACCTGTTGAATGCCCAATCTCAAATACTTTGGCGATATTGGAATCGTTTAAGAGCTGAAGAGCTGCAAAACTTGCCATTTAGCTAAATATAAAATGCAAAAATTTCGAGCGCGTTATTCGTGAAATATGGCATTCGCTTTGAGCTACGGCATGCGCAACAGCTTTTATCGTGTGAAGGCCTCGTGTACATTGGCTCGCGGTTGTAGAGAAGCCCGAAAAAAGGTAATGAAGCCTTAAGCATCATTCGTCACTCACGGCGACATGGCTTTGCCAAAATTTATCGTAAAAGATGCGGTCGTCGAGTGGGTCCCATAGCTTCTTAAAAAAAAAAAAAAAAAAAAAAAAAAAAAAAAAACCAACCCCCCCCCTCTCTCCTCCTCCGTCATTATTTTCGGCGATTAAAATGACGACTCGGCTGCACAACAACGACAATCGCAAGAAAGAAGGCCGACCAGCGAGAAAAAGGTTTAATCAAAGCGCAGCTGACGCAATAAAATCCAATCACTTGGGCTGTTAACATCTCGCGCTCGAACCGGCCTATCCGCGTTCCTCAGCTCATTGTGCGCGTCGATTACGGTAGCCGCAATCCATATTCGATTCCCTCATATAAAGGACGCGCCGATTTACGACTACGAAATCCGCAGCGGTTTTCAGCGCCGACCTCAACGGCACAGCATTTCCGCGAGGATATCAGATGATTTATATGTCCGACCGATGCTTGACTCCCTGTACTGCTGGAATCCTTGGCCCATAGGGGCTGTGGTACAAGATAAAACGGAGGATCGCGATCCTTACGGCGCGACGTTTTCCCTTGGTTGTACAACTACCGGCTCGTAGCAAGTGAAAATTCTTGGACTTTCCGGTCCGCGCAATGTAACTCACGTTAGCTTTTTAATTAGTTATTTTTATTTTTAACGTCGCCATCGATATTTACCCGATTCATTTTCAGGCCAATTATAACCAACGTGCTTTACCAGGAACTTCATGTATTGAATTAATAATTGCTGATAAGTATGTTTGGATTTCCGTGCAATGTTCCACAATTCCAATGTTTATGCAATTTTGAGTGACTTTAGGATAGATAAATTTCTAATTTAATTTATTCATCGTTCGCGGGAAACAGTGAACACGATGAATACGATAGCTGCTTTAATAAAATAATATATTTCCTCTTAATATGTATGTACACACGATGTTTATATCAATAGTTGTGTAAATAGTGAAATAAACACATGAATTATTATCGATTTGCCTTAGCACAATAACAAATGCAATTAGCACTGATAAAATTTTTGAGAATTTCCTCGCATTTAAATAGGTGTATTACCGGCTGATGTACGTTTAGTTAACGTTCATAAGCTCGTGATGATTTCACGTTTCCTACTGTATTTTTCACTTTTCTTTTCTAATATTATTAAAGTATACACTATACACGCACGTGAGTCCATCTCTTTTATGGCATTAATGTTTTCATTGAAAAATTACATAAAGCGCGTGAAGTTCGTTACATGTGGGAAACCCTTTGTATGCCATCGATTTCTACATCAATCACGTACATAATTTAATATGACACTTGATATTTTAGAAATAAATAGGGATTCGACATTAACGTGCTATTCCTTTATTAGTTCATATAATTATATATAAATTCAAGTATTGTGACGATTTGAATATTTAAGGTTTTTGTCATTCGTGCAGTAGTGAGATAAATGGAATTATCGGATGTTTGAGATTCCAAAGTATCGAGAAATTGTATGAGAAATAAATTTTTTTTGCATTAAAACATGTTGTTTACATTGTATTCAATAGACGTAGACACGAGTTACTATATAAAATATGTAATTTCAAATAGAACGTAAATATTAACGAGTCCGTACAATATCACTATTGCTTTTGATGTTTCGATCGACGGTATTTTCAAGCAGACACATACGTGTTTTTTTTTTATTTCGAATGCAATGTGGCATAGGAAGCCATGAAAAAAAGGTTACACAAATAAATAGCGTTATTTTAGATAATTTGTATGAAAATGTTCTAGATATTTTAATGAAATTCAAATAATATTCGTATGTAATATGAAATACTAAATGCTTTTATGTCTGTTCAATGTCTATAGGAACGAGCATTTAAAACATTCTAAATGATTAAATAATAATTTTTATGGCGATGTATAAACAAGTTAATTGATAATTTTCATTCTTTATTAAACATAATCGATATATTTTTCATAAAACTAAAAGTTTGGCGAATAATACAATTATATCTGAAAATGTCGTAAAACTTAATTTGCTAATTTAGTGAAACCCGCTGGGTTAAATTAGTTTACGTTAAACAAATAAACTAAATGAAAGTTACGTTTGAAGTAGTACACGTCGATTTTAGAAATAAATTCTTATAGCGAAAAACGAAAATAATGAAAAATAATATACAAGAACCTGTAAAATTTGTTGCCTTCTTTTATCCAACATTTAATAATGATTTAAAATATAAAATTATAAAATACGTCACGTAATGGTAAAGTGTGACGTTACAGTAGATCAAAGATAAAACTTTAATACACGAATCGAATACCAAACTATACAACTCTTAGTTACTAGCAAATAAAGTTTTATAATAAAAATAAGATTCTCAACTATCACTAGCGCAAAGAAAAACTTTAATAATTAAACTTTAAATAAAAAAGTATTGTGCAATAATACGTAAGCATAAAAAAAACACTTATCAAGAAAATAAATATCAACGGATACTTCGATGTAATGTAATGCGAAATGTTATGAAATAAAATTCCTAAATTTTTTCATTATAACAGAGAACTACGATTAATTTAATTTCTATTGTTTTTATTTGGATGATGTAACAGTCGGTAGTTTATAAAATTTGTTCAAAGCTTATTCTTCATCTGGCATAAAGTTTTAAGGTGTACTTGATTTACTAAAGGTTTATCCTTTAGTTCCCATAGTGTAAAAGTAAACGATTAATTTTATTTATTAAAGTAAACTTTAAGACTCTTATTATATAAGAGCTAAAGTTTATTGAATTTATTGTGGCTACATTTATGTGTGTTATATAATATTTGGTATTTTTTACAAAAAAATTTCTACCCGAGAAATTTTTTATTTTAATTTTCACTAAATCATTCATAAGGTTTGAATTAATGTTTTTTTAAGCTTCGATTAGTCGTATTGCATTTAAAAATTTTGATGTGTGGATTTAATTGTACAGCCATAACTATGACCTCTCTTTTATCAGAATTATTTAATTGTACCGCAGGCACTCGTTCATGATAAATTTTCATTATTTTAAAAAGTTTTCATCTAATAAACATTACAAATATTTATTTACACATGTAGAATATCGATGAAATTTATTTAGAAGATTAAGTTACCTTGAATAAATATTCAATAATTTGAAATAAAGAATTTTATAAAAACAACATTTCATGAGTATTGATTTCGTCTTTTTTATAGATGAATGAGTAATTATTGGGATACTCGCACTAAAATAATTATTTAACAAACCAAATTATACCTCTACCTTAGAATAATATGTTCATTCTGTTTTCAGGTAGGTATGTCTCTCTAATCATTCTTCTTTTTTTCTTATTGGATGGTCAATTACTTTTTTATTATATATACCATAGTTAAAAAGCTCATATAATTATATAAATATATTGTGTAAAATTATATTAAATAATTGAACATTAAATACTTTCGCGGTATTAGTTATAAATCTATTGTAAATTTATACAAGATTACACACACGCGCGCACGCGCCCGCGCACACACAATATAATTATATTATTATTATGTAATATATACAAGTTAAAAAAATTTCACTCGCGATAAATCAAAGGGAAACATTAAAAAATTCTAGATAGTTGAAACAACAAATGAAAAGAAAAAACAATAAGGAAATGCTTTGAAACGCAGAGGGTATTTCTTGGTATTCGGTGATTCATTAACGCAAACTGTCCTCTTTCGTCACCTTTCCTCGCCGTAATTTGAGACATCCGCATCCTCAAAATAAATGCTTTTTACGAATGTTTGGTCGCGCAATCGAGCCTAGTCGTCTTCTTCCTCTAGTTATCGTACCAAGATTATTTATTTACTTCGGGCGTTAGATAATCGATGCTTGCCTTAATGATGCGATGCCGACAGCACCATCCTCGTCTCCCTCCATGAATGCATCTTCATCTTGAATAACGAATGACGTGGCAATGCGGATCGTATGCAATCGGCCGCGGAGATGCGACGGTCGCGCCTCCGCGTTACCCTACGACTGGAACAAATATTGAACTTGGCCGAGCTATTAGCGGTGTGCATATTAGCGGTCGCTCTTCATTAGATGCCTGTCCCACCGGGACTTCCCGACCTGATCAAATTAGTCATTCTCTTTGCCGTTTAACGAGCCCGGGCCTCACTTAATTTTCCTTCCTATTACACGTGCGCTATTGCGTCCCCGGCGCTTTCCATAAGACTTTATCAAATTGTGGGTTGCTGAATTCACGCCTGCTAGTTTCGCATTCATTGGCATATTTTATTACCTTATCGTAATAATCCCGTCGAGCGGACAACAACGGGACTTATCTGTTATCTTTGATCTTACTTTGCTTCGGCGACGCACTTGAACGAGCATTGCAACGTATTCTTCTTCGTTTACTTTTCCTCGCAGCTTCTCTTTCTGCAATACGTTGAAAACTTTTAATGCGCAACGAGTTATTAAATGTGATCATTGCGAATGTTTATTCTCCTTTTTTTTTTTTTTTTTTGGTTTAAAGAAACCGGGGTTTCACAATTTTCTTGACTTTTTAGATTTGTTTTAAATTTTAGATGTACAAGCGAACGATTGAGTTCAAGAATAAGATGTATTGTTTTTATCTAATTAACTCTGGAGTATTTTTTGCGACTTTTATTTCGGCCAAATACGAAAAATTGCAGTTTAAAGTTTAATTTATATAAAAGCTCGTGACACATTTTTCGAAACTCACAATGTATTTAGCTGTAAGTAATTGTGTATATTAAATGTGCTATATCAGTTGACAATTTAAAATTAATGTAGTGTTTTGTAATTCTAATTGATTATAACTTTAATTGTGCTGGACAGAGGTAAAGTTAAAGCACATTAAAATGTAGGATATACTACTAAAGTTAAATAAAACTTCACTTGATCGCGTAGAATATATTAATAAAAATACTTGATTAAATCATTATGTACAAATATGTTTTATGTAAAGTTCATTTTTATTGGATATACATACATTTTATTGTTCGTGTAATGAAGCCTGTATTTTATAGCCAATTAAGTTTCATAAGAATACAGAAGCTTGCGTTGGACTTGGATAGTATAGCAGAAAACACTAATGGCTCGGTTAATTCGTAAAACTATTTGTAATCGAAGCGAGTAACTGTGGGCTTTTATTACAAATCGATAGGGCAATAATTAAGTCATTCCATAAATTTACAAGAAAAAAGAAATAGAAAGCAAGAAAAGAAAAAAAAACTTGATTACCAGTGTAGGATTGTTAAGCATCAACAATTGACTATGCCAACTCTCGCATAACTTCGCTCTTCGTGCTCCCCCCTTCCCACTCATATCACTACGGGCTTTCATCTCGCAAGTCCAAGCAATCTAAGACGCATGCCGAATGATTAAATTAATGACCAGCCACATGGATTTATAACCCGCGTGTGCACGTTATCGCTTTACCGATCAATCCTTTTCATTCTGCTTGGATCGTCGTGTACCAAGGGAACGAAGACACTTAAGTCGCGTGCGATTAGGAAAGCTCGGAGAGCTTTATTTATATCCGGAGTTGAGGGCTTAGGCAGCAGTGCTCAATTTGCGATTGCAAGGTGTTATTTATAACGGAGCAAGGATTACGCGGATATTTGGTGACATTGTTCACTACGATTTATTTCTTTGATGTTTGAGAATGGGGCGGCTGAATGCAAAGATATTAGGTTCTTAGCTGAAAATTGATCGGACAACGGCTTTATAAGCGACCGTACAAGCACGCATCCGATTCGTCACTAATTTTTCCGTTCCAACGCGCCACCCCGCCTTCAAAAATCATCGGATAATTTAAAAACTTCATGCAGTCATTGTCAGTTTTTACGTGGAGTGTGAAACTGTAAAACCGTGGCTGAGATATGAGACGCGTCGACTCCTCACCGAAAATCGGACAGTTGGAGTTGTTGAGGGGGATGCTTGTCGATACGTACTGTGGAAACTTAACGATGTCTTTATGGAAATAATTTGAGATACTTGACCGGTGACAAATCCTACATATTTCTCCCATACTTCTACGCTTACAATGATTAAGAAATTGTGAAAGAATTTTCATATTGCCTTCTACCTAGAGGATTATTGCAATACTGCTACAACAAACAAAAATTCTAAATTTTGCTGTTACTATTATTCTATAGTTGCTGTAGTTCATAATCAGTGTCTACATTTCATTTCCACTTAAGTAAACTCATAGAAATTAATTGAAAAGTATTAATAATCTATATTAAATGTATATTAATCTTCGTACATTTTTTTTTTACTTAGCGTTCTTCTATAAGACTATAAAGTGTAGTCTGGCAATGGTGCAATTTTCAGGAAATTCTTTGACATTCGCTCGAAAGTAAGATGTTTTATAATTAATTTATAAATAACTTTCTTATAAAATTACATTTAATATTAATAAATATAAAAAATAATATGGTATTTCGAGTCCTTATCATTTTATGTGAAAACATTATTATATTTTTTACATCAATGTTAAATTGTTTTCAAAACAATAATTTCAAAAATTTCTCTTATACTATGTTCTTTTAACAATTATTTTCTTTGAGCAAATTATTTTTTGGCTTGAGCTAATTTAATCTTATTTTAAGTGAATTCTTTGAATTATAGCATATATTTGTAAGGAAATTTGTGCCACTTTAACAACAAGTATTTTGTTAAGATTTATTTAGCATGACTTGATATTTCGTTACGGAAATGAAAATTTTATGTTCTTAAAGCTTGTTACAATTTCCATGGTGATAATAAATTATAATGTATAAGTTTTCTGTCTAGATTTGAATTAATATATACAATTCATTAATATATTATTTACAATGATACACTAGCATTTTTTGAGTTTAATTATTGGTAATTTTCCAGAAAAAAAAAAATTTTCTTTCTAATAAAATTTTTATACAATTTGTTAAAGTATACGATTTTTACTACTATTTTTTTCACTGCCAGTTTTTAACTATTTAGATTGCATTAAGTTGTTCAACTGTAGCGTTATGGTATGTAATCGATGAAAATTTTACTTTATTTTTAGAACGACATGGTAAATTTATGTAAAAAAGAAACCATTGTTGTTATTTTTTATTGTAACGTATAAAATTATAGTGCAGAAAGCGTATTTCTTATTCCGAAATTGCAAAAAGTTCCAGAAATTGTATTTTGAGATTATAGATGGAGTTAAATGAGAATAACTTTCGTGGGTTCACTCAACGTCAGCCAAGGGGTTTGTCTAACAATTAACTTGTACACGCGCAAGAGTTTTATTTTCATAGCTGAAGTTTTCACGCTTCACGCGAGAAATTTTTAAAATTTATTTAATTGCATAAGTATTAGATTTTCCTTGGAGAGAAAGGAAAATTCTTGAAAAATACTATAAACTTAAGAATGGAATGTGCAACGAAGCGTTGCATCGCATTTGTTAATATCGCATGTCGCCGTATTTGGTCAAATAAAAATTACGTGATATCGAATCGATTTGCCGGGTACACGTGTGCAACATTTACGTAGCACACGGAACACATCCGCACGTATATAGATACACGTGCAGATGAGCGTCACTGTGATATTGTATTGCACTTGAACTATATTCAACGTGGTTCACCCGGGCCGAAGTTTTCGGTAGCTACTGGGAAATTCCGTGGAAGCCGGAACTTTTGCGGCTGCTCGATTTTCTAACCGGCGCATCCCTTCTCTCTCTCTCTCTCTCTCTTTCTCTTTTCGCACACTTTTTATCGTGATTCTCGTGGAGCTATTTATAGATAGGCGAAAGTAATACAAAGAGTGGCGGGAGGAGATAGAAAAAGAGAGAGAAATAGACTGAGTAGGAATGGGCGCGTCACAAGTGCCATACCATTTAGTCTATTACTGATTCTCATATTCTATATTTGTAGCTGGATTTTCAAAGAGTAGCGAGTTACTTCACTGACATTAGGGATTATACAATTATACGAGAATTAATTGATCTGTCATTTCTGCTCTTACTCCTTTTACAATTATGCGCATTTGCAGTAATTGGTTGTGTTCAATAATTAATGTGCTCCTAGATACTGTTGAGTGTTTTTGCGAGAACCCATCATTTTAATAAGGTTCAATTTGTACATTAATCAATGGAAAAATAATATAATTTTACCTTTTACACGTCATTATGGCATAAAATCGTTATAACTTGTAATTAAAAACATTCGAATGTGTTACTTTGTCCATACGATATATTTTAAATATTAATGTACAATTATGGCACTATGGACTAAACGAATCAAGAAATTATTAATCGAGCAAATAATATTTTTACTTTACGAAATTTATTAACAGCAAGGCTCATTAACAAGCAGTTGATTTTGAAGAATTTGGCTGCTTCGCTTTTATCATATTTTTATACATGGATAATAAAAGCTACGGAAAGTAAAAGAAAAAAGAGTGACACTAAACCTTAAGATCAAATTAATATTCAAGGGGAGTACACACAGTGACAGAGTTGCGGCAGATTTTGTCACAGTGTCCGCTTCTAGTCCTAATTGACAGGGTTACGACTTGGCGAATTGCAATTTGCGTATTTTGGGAATACGACAGCATCCCTCAATCCTATGGTGTAGTATTCCCCGGATAATCTTACGGAATCCTTGATAGGCGCAAAGTGCATTAGTCGGTAATTAGGTAGTCACAGCGGCGGTTGTGACTTGATAGGACCACGTCGTCGAGTAGCTATTATTTTTAGAGTTGGTGCTCCGCCCCAATGTCGCGCGATTTATTTCCCGCGCGACGGAAAAATGAAAGTGCGCACATGTAAACACGCGAGGCGCCGAGTATTTTTGGAATAAATGTAGCGAGAATAATGGAAGATGACGAGACGAGATCTACCTTGCCGATTCATATACTTTCCAACTTTTCCGAGAGCAATTGTCTTTTGGTCAGTTGATGCCGAAATTTATAACGACGCTGTGTAGTATTATCAATGTTTTTCGTCTTTTACAATTTTATCGTACGACTTATTTATTGACGAACTCTAATTCCGTCTGTCGATAATAATCGCAAACGCAACTTGGACATATTTCTGCTGGTCGATTTTTCATAAAATAGAAAGTTTAGGTGAATTTTCTTCCAATATTATTTTTATATCACTTTATTTGGTTGGGTACACTTATATTATAACATTTTCTTAAGGAAAGGTTATATTTACGTTCAGCGAAATAGTCTTAAAACTTTCTATTATTGGCAACATTTAAGATTTGCATTAAAGTTAATACTGAAATTTAGTATTATTGGTCTGAAGAATTCATGAAATTTCAATGTGTTATTAATTTTTTCTTATATCATCATTAATATTTACTTGAAATGCTACCGATGATGCCATGCCAAACCCACAGGTATTTCGAAGTTATTTTATGACCATTATTGTCATTTATTTATTATTTAATTTTATATTTAGTAAATGGATTATATATTTTTTGTGAAAATTGCCTTCGTCGCAAATATAAATCTGACATAATGTTGATACACTGATTAAAATTATTTTTTTTTATTTTTATTTCATAATATAAGAGGAATTGTAGTTTAAAATAATGCATAATACCGAAAATAAGAGCTAATTATAAGGTTTAATTGAAAAATGAATGATATGATTTTTTATGAGATTGCAATTTTCTATTGTATATTATAATTTATTATTATAATATAAATTAAATTGTTAAGGAAAATACACTTTGTTACATAAATAAAACCTAAGTTAACTCTAATTTAGAATACTCAACTGAATTTCAATATTGTACAATTCTAATAATACTTAAATTTCAGTTCAACGTCCGAAATTACGCTCAACATGAGTGTTATTTTGGTAAGATGATGTTATTCAGAATTATATGCTGTAAATGTTACAGAATGTCACTAAAAATTTGTAATTGTTTAATATTATTATATTAAAATATACAATTAAATGACAGAGTTCTTACCATTCTCTTATATTTATTATCTATAATTAATATTTTATAGCTTCGCTTACAATATATATTATGAGAGTTATTTAAAAAGTGTAATAATATCTCAGTAATTTAATGTAATTGTGAAAGAATACAAGAACCATAATAAGTTTTCAAAAAATATATTTTTTAAAATAAAGAATATTATAAAACAAAAAATATTCTATCTTAATGTAATTCAGTAACAATTCTAATCGAGAAATAAATAGTTGCTAGATTTAAATTATATTTGTCATTAATACTAATTAGATGATTATTTGAAATATAAAATATAAAATTTGAGAGGAAATATTCAGTATTGAAGAAATAATTAGAAAAATATTAGTTTTAGAAAATGTTGACGTAGTAGAAAATGCTCTTATTTTCAAGAGCTAGTGTAATCGATTCAATAAAATTCAATAAAATTAATTATTATTATATCAATAAAATAAATGCTAAATGAATAACAGATTTTCAATTTTTAAACTTTTTTTGAAAATATAAAAAATTTTTCATACGATAGAAATTTAAAATTGTACGTATAATTTTGTTATAATTTATTCACATGGTCTTAACATACTTTTCGTAACTAGTTGATAATTATAATAAATTAATTTTTTTTTTTATCAAAATTGTGAGTCATTTGAAACGAGCTGATAATATTCGTATATAATATTATCATATAATATACTCAACAACGCATATTAAATTAATTTTATATATTATGATTTTTCATAATTATGTAAGTTTTAAATTAATATTTAAGAATAAAACTACTATAGGTTTCTGAATTTTATATGAATTGTTTATGAAAAGCATGAATGAAATTCATGAATATTGTCACAAACTTCATTAAATTTCCAAAATGTATTTATAAAAATACAGTTCTCATGAAGATAATATTATGAAAAATTTAGAATTTAGTTTAAATTTTTTTATATTTTAATCTTTTATAGTTATAACACGTACGCACATACACACTCACGGACGCACACGCTCTTATACTCACACCAAACGACTGCGCGCGAACACAGACGTGCTTGCTGGCTCACTCACTCACTCACTCAAACAAACAAACAAACAAACAAACAAACAACCACCAACATATTTATCAGACAATAACGAAAGATAATTATAATTCTATTGAAATCAAAGTTGTTTTTCGAGACACATTTTTAGTTTAAATTCGATACTAGAATAAATGAAAAGCAACGTTGCACTTAAAGATAAAAATCACTGGAATAATTTATAAAAATAGAACACATTTATGACTGCATATCTTAGAAAACTGCTACTGCTAATGTAGTGGACGAATATTTAAAACTATTTTTTATTGATTATTATTATTCAATGAAATTTTGGTTATATCTAAAATATATAATTGTATAATAATCGTTTAAAATATCTCATCTAAGAATTGGACTTATTACGTATATCAAACTGAATTTTAATTAACGAAAGGTTTAGTTACGTGGAAGGTAATTCAGTTAAAATATCACAGAATTTGCAATTTTGATGTTTTGCATGAGGATAGATTTCAGTAGGTGGCAAAAGATCTTTGAGTCTTTGAAATAACAAGAACGTACTAATCTTTCAAGACGTCAATGCTGATAGCTCATGGCAGCCTGGTTTAAACTCAATTGCGTGCAATATATTGATTTATAGAATTAAAAAGTCAAGTTCCCGAAAGCGACAGTAGCATCTGTTTCGTAGAAAGTTCAGTGCAAAAAGGCAGACCAGTAACCTGCTTAGATTGAGTTGAGTAAACAATTATTCACGTTGAACTGTCAGGCTACATCAATGCACTCATATAAATTTTAATTGCCAATTGCGTTTTAAAAAGGAATTTCGTTGAAAACAGGAAAGAGGGAGCATTCGAACTCAATGAACTTCATCTTGGAAGAAGTCGCTCAGGTGGCGTACCACGACTGCCCTGGGAATTGCGTCGTGCAGATTATAATGTGGAAAGAAATGTAGGAGACGCTGAAAGAAAGATAATAAGCAGCTTGTATTATAGGCCAATAGAGAAAAGCGTCGTATGTGACCCTCTCGTTTTCCATTTACTAAATTAGTTGGAAAAACTGATTGCCTATGGTAGTGACGCGTGCAACATCAACTGACGTCGATCAATGGAATTCATCCGGTCACACTTACAGCCAGTGATCGTCAACGATACTTCCGATAAGCGATAACGGTATTCCGATAACTGGGATGAACTTTATTTAAGCGCTTTAATGAATACTTCAGGGATCCTTTTCAATGTTTCTGAATAATCGGGAAGATTGAATGCAAAGATACAATTTATATGGAGATGAGATGGTGCGATAGCTAATAACGGAAAAAATGCTTGAATTTAACTAGCGGCAATAATGGATAATCGTTACGCAAGTGTCTATTATTTTTTGATAATATTTCAATTTCAATTATTAAAAGTTTTAAAATTTAAATACACCTGGTCAAAGTTTTAGATCAGATCATTTTTAACTAAGCTAACAGTTATAATGATGAAAATTATTGGTTGAAATGGCTTGCAGATTGTAATTTAATACTAACTATTTTTACGTAACATTAATATAATCAAGTATATTATTAATTTTATATTGCATCTACTTTCATATAATTAATTTTATGATATTTCTGGTATCTGCACAATTGCAAATGTGACATGCTTGAAAAATCCTTAATTTTTCGTGATAGTGCAAAATGACATTGAAAAAAATCAATGAAAAAGAGTCGCGATCGTAAATTTTTATTAACTTACGATTAGTTGATAGCATTTAGTTATAACGAGTCGTGTACGTGATTCGAGTAACACATATCCGTTGATCAATAGATCTAATCCCGGAAAAAGAAAGGCATGAATCTTTCACAGTGAAAAGTTGGCCAGCCATTACTGAATTACATATAGAACAGTTCTTTCTTGTCAGCCTTGGCGAAGTAGCCAACGACTGAAGAGGACAACGATAGGTCGATAAGGTGATTACAAAGAAAAGAGAGAAGCGACTCCTGGCACTTTTTTCCTTATTAGGAATGTAAAATAAGCTTCATTACACATCAATAATATAATATATGTTGAAGGAGTATCCGTATATACCATGTGTCCCTTAGTGATGACATAATCGGTGTTCGCATATCCGAAATTAGGATGATCATATATATTTAAAAAGGGGAGTTTTTCTTTAATTAATGAAATAATATTAAATACCATTGACAAAGTTTGAAATGGATTGTAATAGTCAAAGGTTCACTTTACTAATGATCCAACTCTAGCGAAGACGATTTGCTAGAGCGAAGTAAAATGTCTTTTCACAATTAACAATGTTCCATTATAAAACTGCACAATTAGTGCTGCAATGAAATTTAAAATAAAAATCTGAAAAGTATCTATCGATATTATTCTATCAATGAAATTAATGGTGAAATAAGATTAATTTTGTGCCATTCATTATTATAATTATTTTAGAATAATTACTTGTTATCTAAATTGTCACTTTTATGTCTCTTTCAACAGAAGTACATAAGGTTTTGATAATAAAATTATCAGCCAATTATATATATGTATAAAGTTATAGTATTTCTAGTAATATTAAAACAATATTATTTTACCATTATTGTTTTAAAATAATATTGCTGGTTCAAATGAAGTTTTAGTTCTTTCTTAGGGTTAAAGCAATTTTTAAAAATAGATTTTAAATTTTTTAAAATTCGACATAATAATTGTTAATAGAATGCGGGGTGTAAACATAGTAAGATGTAAGACGATTGAATATATAATTAAATAGATAAAGAAATAGACATGTGATCAAATAAATAGATTTATGAAATCGTTTAAATTGTGTACTACGCAATGGTAAATGTTTATGCAGATAAATATATTTGAATAATAAATTATAATTATAAATAAGAAAACATGATACAGGATCCAATTATTTAATAATAGAATACCGTACTAGACTTTTACAAAAAATGTAAGTTTTAAAATTGTATGAGCACTGTATTCTATATTAAGAATAGCTGGAGTGCTGGAATTTCACATTATAATGAGCGTGATATTGATGAGGTCTGAAAAGTATGGAAAAAGAACTCACTTTTTTCAAAGAGTCATTGACAATAGAAAGAAAAAGTAATATAGAAACATAAGATGAGATGGATGATTGAAGAGTCAACATAACAGATGTTTGAAAAGTAATCTCATAATAGAAGATAGAAGAAGTTAGGAGCGTGATGTAGAGTACGATTGTGTTGAAGGGATTTCTGAAGTAATACGAGATCGATCAGAATGTGGTTCCATTGCTGAAAAGCAAGTTTAAGATAACATACCGACGACTGAAATTGTAGATAGATGTAAAGGTGAAGGATAATAATAATCAAGAACCATGTAAAAAATCTACCTATAACTTTCATGTAAAAGGAATTATTGCAGCCAATGAGAATTCTCATACAACAGCAATATATTAGAAGAAAAACAAATGATTTGAGAAATGTAGTATTAATTTCGACTTAAAAAGAAATTTTAAATACTAATTTCTAGTGATCCAAACCATCGCATATATAAGTAAACATTTAATATAGGAACAAAATCTAATGATAATGGAAGAATGAAGAAGGCTATTAATGTATAAATGATATATTTGCAAATAATGATCAATGATGAATCGAAAAATTGGAATTAATACATGAAAGGTTTATAAAAGTACACAGAGCCAAGATTTTATGAAGAAGGACAATAACAAGGATAATTAAGTATCGTCGAATATTGCATTATAAATAATGTCGAACGTGAAAAAAGTATTTTAAGAATAGATGTACCGATTGACTGCACGAAGCATGACTTGAAAAAGACAAAAAGTCTGACAATTAAACTGTCCAGATTATATGATAAAAATAATAATAGTAATACAAGAATTGAGTATGAGCTTATAATCAGAGAAATGAAAGTTAAAGAAGGAAGTTTGTATAATTCTGTAGTGGCCTATATTAACGAACAGATATATACAATATCAAGCTGCTTAAAATGTTGGCTAGAAGAGACATTCATGGAAGAAGAGAGTTTTATCTCAGTAGGTGACCTAAATGCAAGGGTAAATAAAGAATAAAAGTTTGCAAAACGAAGATAAAATTTTGAATCAACAATAGAAAAAGTTATTATATTTTCAACAGAGTTTATTTAATATTGAAAAAATTTCGAAATAGATGGAAATTGTATTCTTGAATTGATCGGAGTCCTTGAACGGAATAAATCATCTCTTTAATTTTTAATTGAAAAAATAGAGGAGGTAGATTTATTAACGAGAAAGTATTAAATTTACTAAACTTATAATTAGATGATTCATCATAATAATTCATAAATCGAAAATAATCGAAATATACTGAAAATTTTACGCTAAGGTTTTCTCTATCAGTCACTAACCACTAAAAAGTTAATAAAAAATATATAACATTAGTAAAGATAAAATATGGAAGCATGCCAATATTAATGTAAAAAAATAGCAAATTTATTGCAAAACAAAAGAGTTGTAGCTTGTATTTAAAAATTTTTTTTTTAATAAATTAGTGAGAAATTAAAATATTAGTTAAAGTACGTACAATATTTAAAATGAAAAATGAGATTTGTTAAGAATAAGGCACACATTTTTTCAAAATAAAAATAATTATTTAAAATATATCGACGTTATAGTAGCAAATCTAAGCTATTTATTAAATACATGTAAATTAAAATATTTATAATAATCGATATAAGAAAAATATTTCATGTAAAAATTAACTTGTATTGCTATATATTCTAGTAAATTACTCTTATGTAGATTAAATGTTTTTATTCTTATGGTTTGTGTAGTAGTAAGTAATTAATGAGAATCTTATTACAAATGTTCAAGACAATTAGATTAATGTTATAGTGTTCAAGCGTAAATTTGATTAATAATAAAGATATATTCTTGTTAGTATCAAGACTGTCAGTGAATTCATCAATATCTATTTTATATTACGCTACATGCACAGATGTAATAAAATTACACGGATTTCGTACTTCGTATCAAGCAGCCGATGTAATTTGTTGCTTAGGAATTATTCCGCAATTTTCAAGGTATTGCACGCGAAGTCTTACGCGGCGTGTGCTTAACTGAGAAGGTTCGGCCAGAAATCTCAATCATTTTTATACGAGTTCTATGCACGTCCATGTATACTATATATATATATATAAAAAAAAAAATACGAGTGGTAATGTTTTAACATCTTTTTAAAACGAGGTTTTTCGCAACTGATATTATATCATTAAGAATGCAGTACTTGTACATCTTAATAATAGTAATGGGGTGAATATCACAGTCATCTGATATCTAATGAAAACGATCCAAATATTAATGTGACAAATATTCTACGATTAGTCGTTTTAGTATCGTACGTTTATTCCCATTGAATATGTATTTGAGAATTTTAAGACTATGTTAATAAAGACTTGGAAATCGATTCGAATGTCAAGTTAATTCGATTCGATTTGGGAAAGGAGAGGAGTGGCAATAAAGAAAATAGGAAGAGAGAGAGAGAGTGAGAGAGAGAGAGAGAGAGATTGATAGATAGAGATAGAGAATTTAAGTAGTTGTGGCATGAATACAACCGATCCTTTATCAAAAGCAAACATTAAGTTTAAAATCGATCACGTCCATACGTTTTTGTGACAATATTTTGTTTTTCTTTTTTAATCATTAAGAAATAAGAAGCTCGTTATTGAAAGTACAGTATAAACACTTTTTAATTATAATGAAAATAAATCCATTATTTTTTAGTTTATTTTTAAATACAGAAGGATCATTATATTTTTATACATTAAATAAAACGATATTAGATGAAACTTCTTATTATTGATAACAACTTTTAGTCTTTTAAAAGAAGTAGTAAAAAATACTTTTTACGCGGCAAAAAATGATACGAAATTATCAAAGGAAAAGATGAAGTTGCAAGTATTTAGTACAGAAAAAAGTTTTGTTCGTTTATGGAGTCCAAATTTAAAAACTTGTACTTAATTTAACAAAAGTAATTTTCCGTAAAGCATAAAAAGAAATAAAGAAAGAAGTAAGGAGAGAGAGAGAGAGAGACGCTCAATTGGTTGTGCTTAGATTTCGTTACACTGAGTTAAAACGTTCGCAACTCAATCAGCACAGTTCGGATGCCTTATCAAAATTTCGTTCACGTGTGGGTTGGCTAAGCGTCAACTCACGGAGCCTCGATCAACCTACTTGCGGCCGGTGATAAGACTCAGGTGAATAAGGCACGCGTACACGCGTGGCAACTGCGCTGGCCTCGGTCAACGAGGTAGAAGAGGGAGAGAGAGAGAGAGAGAGAGAGAGAGAGAGAGAGAGAGAGAGAGTAGAGAGAACAGAGAAGAGAAAAAGAGAGACAGAGAGAGAAATAGCATGAGGATACGGATAGTGACACAGAGATAGCTACATATTGTGTATAAATACAAATACACGAGTAGCACACGCCCTTGGTATCATCGATTTTCGTTTCTGCGGCAATGGCTGCCCACTCCGTTCGCTCGGTCTCTCTCCCCTTCCCCTCTTTCTTCTATCCCACGTACGCCCCCTTTCTCCTTATCGACGTAATCGTGTACCCGTGCCTCTTTTCCGAGAGCAATCATCTTTTCCCAAAGGAGACTTGCCCGCGATAATTATCGTGACTCATGACTTCTTTTCTCTCTCCAATTTAGCGTACGTACGCACACTGGAAAAGTCTGACGCTAATGGGACTTTGATGATTTCCCTTCCAACTATAACAGAATCACTCTTGGATATTCGAATGTTGTTTATAGTTGAGGCTTATTATGATTTTCTTATTACTCTATAGAGACGAACTTTGAATTACGATTATTTAAAGGGACATATTGCGTAAGTTTGGTGATTGCTAATTAGAATTAAAATTGCAGCGATAAGGTTCGATCGATTTTTCTCATGAGCGTTGTCTTTACTCTACTTTACACCGTTTAATTTACACCGATAATAATAGAAATTGTATTGAGCATTAAAAAACATAGCAATTGACGATTTCGATACAAGTCCTTACTTATTATTGGTAGTATGTAAATTTAATTACACCACCGTTTGGACGATTGTTATGTGCTTTTCATAATTATTTTCAATTTTATTTCTCGAAATTTTAATTGCAACGATTGATTGTTTTTAAAATAAGGGTGAATATAATAAGGGAAATGAAAAATAATTTATTTGAATAAAGCATTGTTTGATAAATATGCAGTAATATTTACTTCGTAATTAAAAATTGTAACTCCGTATAAATGTATATTCATTTGCTCGAAAAATAAACTTTTAATAATTTTAATGATATAAAATTGTTTTGTTTACGTTACTTATTCACGGCGAAGAAAAAATAAAAAATTTTATGTAAATTAAAATAAAAAAGCGATTAAGCCAACTATTAAATAAGATTAATTACACCTAACTTTTCTGTTAAGGATTTATGTATTTCATCTATATATATATATATATATATACACACATAAATAGGGGTATCAGGTAAATACCGACTGATGTATTGGGCCCTGCGTTACCGACAGTATGTAAAAAAAGGTTCAATTACAGACGCTTCCCCGCAACTTTTATATGCGATTTACCATGAAGTGAATAATTTTGAAGAATGCCGTTGTAGTAAAGCTTCACTGAATTTCACTGTATAGCCGTTGCATTATTGCATTGCTTCGAGTGCCGATGTATTTCAATTTCACTCGATACGCAGTGGTTTCTAATTACGACCATTTACGGATCGAGTCGGTGCGACAAAGATCGCAGATGACGCACCGACGCCCAACGACAGAAAAGGAAGCGCCGATAACACAATCAAGCCCCGAGCTCACTTCGTGGGAAAAAAAAAATCACGCTCAAGTTTCGTAAAAATAGAATGAGAAGGACCTTGTGCGGGGCTCAGGGGAACCGAGCAGCTTTGCAACAGATCCAACTCGCTTTGACCTTCGACCGTCACCTACAGTTTCCTCCAGGGCTCATCCGCTGGCGGCGCACAAACTTCATTAGGTCAGGTCACTCTTGTACACAATCGTACAGAAATAATGACGTCGAGGCACACGAGCTAATTACGACAGCGGATCGATCGGAGACTCGCTTCCGCGGTGCCTTCCTGGGGTGGGGAAGGTAAGGGACGGTGTGTCGTTTGTTGTCACGCGCATAAAATTAAGGGATGCTAATTTGTAATGTTTTTGTATTGAGGGTATGAGGCACGAGCGTGACAAAGGCTTTGTACCGGCGTCTTTTACTTTGACGGTCACTTTATAAAAAAAAAGACCTTACAATGAGGGCGTCGATAAAAAGAGGAAGACGAATGTATAGATCGATATATACATTAGAATGTTCGTTTTTAAACTTTTATGGTTTTACGAGGGATGAGAAATTGAAAATATAAAGGAAACTTCTTTTGTTACGAGGTACATAGTTCTTAATTTCATTAGTCTTTACTCGATACGAACATATGGTAGTATTGAATTTTGATGAATTACTGAACATATATGTGAGGTTAAGCGATTTTAAAAATCAAACCTCTAAGTTATGTATTTATTTATGAATGACTGTGTATCCTTGTATAAGTCATTAAAATATAACTGTTGTTTAGTTTGCCGTGCGCTGTGTCCGCTTTGCATTTATAACGAAGACGTAGAAATAATTCAATTTAAGATGCGAATTATAGGAAAAATGTATACGCCTATGAATGAATAATTTCCCTTTAATAGAGAGACAGAACTTTATCAAGAACGAAACTTTGTTAGATTCTTTCCGTCCTGTCGATCGACCTCACTGCGTCAATTCACAGCCGCTTTCACTAATCGATTATTTAATTGTTTCGCTCGGTTATCTTAAGAAACATTAGCTTGTATTTTAAGTAAATGACAGACCATGCAATTTATGACGATTTCGAGCAAAATTATTTATAGTTGTAAGTTATATGCAGAATTGTCCGTGATTCGTATTGAAAAAGATTTTTAAATATTTCGTTCTACTTTTGAGATTTATTTTTAATAATTAGGACAAAAATGGATGAAAATGCAATTTAAGCTTCATTAGTTCATTTAAAAATCATGTCAAGTCAATGAAGTCTTATACAGAGTGAAAAATTGCTTTTCTCTAATGTTATAATGAATTTGGAACATTCAGAATGCGTTAAATTTGGACTATCAATGAGATATCACATTTGTAAAATAGAAATTTTTAATATTTTCAAAAAACGCATTTTCAAAAAACTTCCACTTTACATTTTCTATGTATACATATAGTAGGTGGCTCATAAATTTTTTAGCATATTATTATTATACTTTTAAATCAGTTTGAAAGAATTAGAAGAAGAATTTTTGCAAATTTATGAAATTTTGAAAATTTGAGATATTTATTAACTGGACTATAAATACAAGAATTATTCAGAAGCTGCAAACACAGTTATTAATTAATGAAATTTTGTTTTCTTTGAAAAGAATGTCTCAAGCATCCTTTACAAATCTTAGAAAATAACATCATATTAAGCTTGAAGAAGAAAATAACATTGGAAAATGATTAATTATAAAATTTAATGTCAATACAAAACTGACATGCATTATGTTTTTAATGATAAAAACACGCAAATAAATATTAAATATAGACATTGGGTCAAATTTTAAGCTAATAATTTTTTCAAATTCTTATGTTTATTAATTTACGAACGCTTAAAAAGTATAACATTAAATTATAAGCACAAAAGGTGCAGATAAATATAAATAAAGAGGCGTTAGGATTGGAAATTTGAAAAAGTATTTCGATGAAAGGTTACATTGAACAAAAATGTTCAAAGGTCGTCTGATTTGTAATTTAAAGGTCTTTTATCACATATTAATTGATATTAAATCCGAAAGGTAGCATAACTTTAATTGGATTATATACAAAGTCTTATTTAATAATCATAAATGATCGACTTTTATTGCATATGAATTTTTATAACAATTACGTATTTATTGAAATAAGAGAGAACAAAAATAATATCAGATTAATATTGCAAATTTATTAGAATAAAAAGTGATTTCCTATTATTTCACAATCAATTATCTGAATCTATCTAGCACAATATTTTATATCTATCGTTATAATATAAATATATTAAATATTTAATATAATGAAAGTTTTTTAAATATATTAATATAAATATATTAAATATTTATATTATCATTAATATATTAATAAACTTTCTATGTATTGTAATATATTTAAGTTTTTCATTATTTATGTATTTTGTATGTATTAAAAACAAATTACTTGGTTGACAATTTTTATTCATATTTTTCTTAATCATTGCAATTTTGTTTGCAATTTTTATATATAATTGGAATAAAGTGTTTATTTAATTGAAAGCAATTATTATTATACAATCAATGTATCACAATACAGGCGAAGGTCTGGCCTATCACCTAATGTAGTCTAATAGAATTGATTACAATTTATATTTTCTTCTAATAATTCTTTGATTTTATTATAAATATTGAAAAACAAGTTTAAGACTAAAACTTTTATGAAATGTAACGTAATAATATAGCATTCTTAGAAATTAATTATATAAATTTATATTACATTATATTCAGGTATAAACATAATAAATTATGTTATTCATATGTGCTATTTACACATGTTATGTTTAATGCACACACACACACACACACACACACACACACACACACAATTTCAATACCTATTGTCAATAGATATTTTGTCTATATACTGCAATGAGGTGTTATTTACAAATATATCTTAATAATTGTTGATACGTAAAAATACCATTGATATATAGTTAATTTGTGTTAATTATTTAATTTGAAACCATTGAAAGAGGCAAATATTTTCTCTTTAATCGCTAATACATCGAATTCCTTGTAAATTCCGCATTATTGTTGAATCATAATAAATTATCATCGACACAAATAAATAGTATAATCCTATATAAGTCAGTACCAAGTAATTATGCATTTTCATCACATTATAATTGCATTTATTTTAACGTAATGATTTTGAATCAGATGTAAAATAATATTTGAAATTAAATTTACGTAAAAGTTATTAACTTGACAAATAATTGATGAGAAACATTAGTTCCAAGAGTAACAAATACTTCGCTCCATTTAAAGACGGACAAATTTCACATTTGGATTCAAATACGAATGCAGATTTCTCTTGCAAACATTAATAATAATCACAAGTACTAATCAACAGTGACTCAACGTTGTGCCTTACGCTAACATCAATATCTATTTTTATTTTACAAGTAAATTTTCTACAATCAGTTTTAAAAATCATAAACTTGCTTACATTCATTTCACAAAAGCAAGTTTCTTTATCTTGTGCATGTTTTGACAAGCATGAACTAAATCGTAAATATAGTTGAATAATCCGCGATTGTAATCAATCTATAAATAAATATATAATGCGCAGAGTTACTTCTTATAATAAGAGAAAAGAATTATTAAATCGAAGTAAACCGAATTCATCTAAATATATTTTAATATTGTTCGTTCTATTTAGATTCCTTATACACAATTTTGCTTTTGTAAGTTGAACAAATTTATAAAATCGATGCTTCGATACTAACTGACATTATGCTAATTACGTTATGTACAGTGCATTGTAAGACCATTAAAAATAATGCAATAAATTAATGTTGATCTTGATCAATATTCCATTTAAATTATTTTTGACACGAATATCCTATAATGTGATTTTATCCATCTATCAAATTACGTAATGACCAAAAAGATTATATCTACTTATATTATTTTTAAAATTATAATAAATCTGTACATATACGTATTTCATTTTCCAATCTGATCTGAATAGTATCAACAAACTTGTTTAATTTATCTCTCTTTATTAACCTATGTAATGTAGTAATTAATGTTAATGTTGAACTGTTAACTTATAATTACAAATTGTGGATATTTGTTTGTTCCTCTTATAAATAAATATCAACGCAATTATTAATATAACTTGTAAGGTTATTTCGGGTGCGCTAATCGATAATCAATAATTGATTATCATGTACTTTTTATTATAGAGTAATTAATTTAATTCAATATTTTTTTTTGTTTTTTTTTTTTGTTTGTTTTTATTATAAATAGTAGTATAATACATTTTCGAGCGATGATTCGAAATCGTCAAGCGAACCCACAAATATAATGATCGAATAGCAATTTAACAGCTAGACAGAGAAGGGAAGCTTTGCCACTCTCAATACAATTCCAACTTTGCTGATGCTATGATGAGTTTTTTCTTCCAATAAAAAAAAAAAAAAAAAAAAAAAGAATGAAAACGCGCGAATCGAATGTTGACATATTGCATTTGAGAATTTCGTCTATTTGTAATAATAGTTGATTTCTCTCCTCCTCAGCCTCGTTCAGCGATCGCGTTGATTATTTTTTTTTTTTTTTACAAATAAATTAAAATTGTAAAATTGTAAAACTAAACAAGCATTTTCGCTAGGGAATTATCCAAGATGTATTTTCCTCGGGGAGTGCACTTCTCGCAATATAAAACCTATCGAATGGCCCGGGGCTATTCAAGATTTTTGACCCGTTCACTTGACCCGGAATGGCTCGTAAATATGCAAATTCGAGCAAGTGCGCCAAGTACAGGGGTTAAAAGAATAGTTGTGGCTTCGTGAGCCGCGACTCATCTTTAGGCGCATTAATACATGGCTGTCCGGAAGCGTGACGTGGACTTTGAGCCGATTAGTTGCGTCTTGCTTTCGCGTACACATGAGCGAATGACGTTTCAGTTGACCTCGATTATTCGAGAACTTTAAAGACTGCGAGATAGTGCTTACTTTTGTTGTAAAATTTTAGAATCACAAATGCGCTGTGCGCGTTGGTCACTATGCTTCTTTTATAATAACTATTCAATTATCAAATACTTTATTTTAATTTTGTTATACAGTGGAAATGAAGGAGGATTGATAAAGTATAAGTTTAATTTACGAATATTCTCTTTTATCTATTTTTATGCGAGAGGCGAGAGATTCTTATTTACAAAGTTACGAGCTAAATTGTGACATTATTTAAAGTTTTCTACTTAATAAGCTCTAGATGTAAGTTAATTCTATGTATTAATATTAGCAAAGTGAAGCCATTTAATTAAACATTGTATGAAATGAAGGCTGTTCTTAAAAATGAAATATAAACAACATTTCATCGTTTATGCGAAGGAATCGAAAGATTGCATAATTATTTGAAGCAATTTATCACTGCACCTTCTTACTATTCAACTATTTATCATTAATAATAAAAATTAACTTTATGACTTATTGAATTACATAACGCTCGCATCTCGCGGGATATCGAGTAATCGAGTCGTTTTACCAATCATTCTCGTTATTATTATCAATAATGTCATCGATCTAACCGAGATATGACGCGAAAGGCTTAAACAGCGCATTGGTATCAAATATTCCTGCCGCATGATAAAAATCGATATTAAAATTATGTTCAACTATTCGTGACGATTCACTTCTCCGTGCAAGCTCTTGGCTATCAGCATTCAGTCACGAGTGGAAATTCTTAGCTGCATGTTAATAAAGCATAAAGCGCCTTGCCATATTGAGATTTGCCTAAAAATCTCGGTCCATTGGAGAATGGTAGAAAATTGACTTGCTCGGCGCGTACCTTCCATGGATAAACGAAGCATGTAAGTCTTCGGGACAGTGCAAAACTCACTGCCGCATTCATATGCGACTTGGTATTTTGCGCACGCGACGCTGAATCCGTATGTATTCAACCTCGGCAGAGAATGGGGTGCCCGAATGATTCGATACATCGCGTGCACTCGAGCAACCCCCATCCGAGCATTTTTACTTTCAATTCCGATGGTGGCGCATCTCGCAAAGCATACAGCCGTACCTCGGAGACTGACGTTCCAGTTTTTCGGTCCATCTTTTAGAGGAAGGCACTTATGAACGTTTTTTCACATAGATTGCCATTGGTGTCTACCGTGTACAACTATCGCATACTCAATGCTTCTTATCAAGTCGTATAGTCGCAAATTGAACAATTATATGTTTTAATATAATTTTCAATAGAATTTCGTGTCCTCTGATTATTGTACAACGACGTAATGATTAAAGTAGTTTTCATTGTTAATACAATGAAAATATTACGTATATATTATGATTATAGATTTTTTTTCGAATTAAAATTGGAAACTGGGACTGTAATATGTTTTAAACGACGGTAAATTAAAATTATACATATCAATATTTAATATATAAGAATTGATTTCGATAAACTTCAATGTTCATATGAATTAGTGAAATATACAGAGTACTTAAACAAGATAATAAATAATCAATGCATACATTGATAATATCCACGTTTTAAAGAGTACATATGTTAAATCGGTAAAAATCAAGCAATCAAAATCAATTATGTAAAGAAGGAGAGCTTATAAGCAAAAATTTAAGCTGACCTTGTATTTTAATGGTATATGTGATACGAATTTCTCTTTTATATCTAAAGGTAAGTTCCACGTAAATTGCCAAGCTTAACGAACGAATGTCGCGAAATGACGCTACTCGAAATAGCAAAGAAATTCGTCACATTATAGCAAAAATGGCTTACTGGAAAAGTGATTTCAAAATATAGCGATGAGACAGTCTTTCATTCATTCCTTCTATACACATATACATGCGCGTACATATACTCGTCTCCGAGGGCGCCTTAAATAAATTGCAGAGCTACGTGAGATGATCGAGCAATGCGATAAAAAAAAAAGAATGAAAAGGTAAGGTATGGTGGGAGGTATGGGAGGGGGCAGGGGGTGTTAGTGGGTGATGCAATTACGTTTGGTGGAGTGGGGATGGATGGGTGGGTGGGTGAGGGAGTATCAAGTCCTGCCAGGCTGCCCCCCGAAAGACCGGATATTTTTGGAATGTAGGACGCCAGAGGCTCGTGGCCGCTGCGGCCACATTTCGTCCTACCCTTCCGTTCGGGCAAACTGTAACGTCCTATCGGAATTGGGCCGTGGTCGGCTTACGCGAGGGTGGGGCTCGGCAAGGGTTTGTGAAATTTGCTAAAAAAGCATATGGATCGGAAGTGAAAGCGGCTCATACGATCGAGGATGCTTTTATCAAGTGAATGGGAACTGGTGGGTTAAGCGTAGCTTGTGGTGCCAGGCTCCCGATGCACCCGGAGAGCTTGAGCCGCCATTTTGTACGGTGCGTTTACTCGCAAACATAAGCTTTAATGATCTTGGTGAATGGAGGGACGAGAGGAATCGGTGAGTTTAAATGCTCGACGATGCGCGTCCCAAGGATAAAAAAACAAGGCGAGGACTGTAAATTATTTGGATACTCGGGTGACGGTGGTGGCTGGCTGGGGTGTCGGGGGAGGGGAGACGAGGCAGGCCCACGTGGAAAATCGGTAATCGATCCCTTGGCGGTCTGTAACACCGAGAAGTGGGAGTGGAGCGCGTTCGCTCGAATTAGCGGCTCGTCGTAAGTCGTATTACCTCGCGTCCTCGGGCTCGGCTCTCCCTCGCTCACACTATTTTCGGAGTGCGGCGATCGATCGTCGCGCATCGCTATCTCGCGGTACGAGTAACTTAATTGCCGGTCACTTTTTCTGCCCAACGATCGCTGGCCATGGGGGCGTTTATATATGGGAGCACGGAATCGTTAACTAGGATGGGAGTATTTCTCACGGATTCATTGCCATCACACCTCGTGATAAGCCTTTTTTCACCCTTGGACACATTTCTTAGCTTTAGTCGTGTTCGATTTGGCTTAGCTAGACAAACAACTCGGAGTAGTGATATATTGGACCTCTAGCTGAGCGTTATTGCGTAGTTCCGGCACATTGCCGCCTGCGCAAGGTACGAGAGGATTTAGTTATTATTTCATACTTGGAAGATGCAGTTTGCCTTTGTGTAAATTATACACTATCGATTGTACACAATCGGAAGTTGTCTAGCAGATTTTCAGACTTACGTAACTGGGTTATGCGAGAATAGTGTGCGATATTCTATAACTATATTTATCAAAACTACGTAAGAGTTTAGTAACTAAGTGCTAGCTTATGCATATATATATATATATATATATATATATATATCGATTGTTTTCTTATTTATATGCGAATAATGTATAGGCTGCATCAATATTGATTACTATTAGCGCTTTTATTGTATTGCTATTTTTCATACTATCAATGGGTAGGCTAAATAAATCGTATATAATCAAATTTTAAATAAATTATTCAGGCGCATACCCGAGAGTGTAGGTTAATTTGCTCTAGTATTACTTTATATAATCTCATTTTGATTTCCTCGCTCGATCGAAGTTTTATTGAAATTTAGGATGACATTCACCGTTTAATAAAGTTTTAAATTACAAGACCATTATTTTAAGTAAAACTATCTCGTCAATACTAAGCTTGTAAAGCGAAATTAGATTACACATGCATAGACATGAAATAATGGTTAATGCTACGTCACTAGCTACAACAAAAAGTTATTTTGGATAGATGTATATTCAGTGTGCTGCATTAACTCTCGACTGACGCACGATACAATAGTAAAATTGCATAAGGACGCTGTCCGGGTGCGTTGCAAATCGATTCCTTGATTTCCCAGGACAAAATTCTGTTATCTCGCGCTGTTAATTGGGATAACGAATAATTCAATTATATTGCTCGTCACGTGCAAGCATATACGCAATTTTCTGAAATCCTAATTCTATGGATTAGATGATGTACGAATGCGGCCGAAAGTATTCGCCAACCGATAAAATTTTCGGGGGTTTAGCCGTTGAGCTTTCCAAACTGCCGGCGGCAGCTTGGAGCTGAAGGTTAAGCGCATCGCCAGAGGAAGTGCAACACGAAGACTGCACGATGTGCATAGTAATTGGTGTTCACCACATTCGGCGTTCTATGGATCTCATGGACGCAGTGTTGTTCGTAAAAAAAGAAAATGTAGGAGTCGGTCAACGCTTCTCGCTCTTTCGATTAATAAGACGAGTGATTGAGCGGCTCTTTTCTGGCACCATTTTAGGCTTTTCAGATTTTGACTGGTTCAATTCTATACACGGTGATTTTATTTCATCGAACAGCTTCAATCTTTTTTTTTTTCGGTTTTGAAGCTCGACAGCCGAAGTTCTATTGATTTTATTTCATTAACCCCCGTATCAGACATGCCGTAATTGAATTTTAAAGAATTACTTCATGCTTTTATAATGCTTGCATACTTTTCAAGAATTCCACCGCTCATCACCATCATCGTCATCGTCATTATTATTATGATTATGATTATTATTATTATTATTATTATTGTTGTTGTTGTTGTTGTTGTTGTTGTTGTTGTTGTTATTGTGCTTGTTATAATGATATAGAGTATATATTATATTTACATATTTAATTTACGTTACTATTTCAAATAAATATAATACTAGTTTGCATAAGTAGATTACTTTTACAAAAAAGCACACTGGGGTGGAAAAATTAATACAAGGCGATTAAATATTTTTTCAATAAAATTTTTTAATAAAATTAAATCTATTTAAATAATAATTTTCCTACGTGAATCAGTATTTAATAACTGTACTTTGTGTTAGTAAACACTCATACCTATAATATCGGCTGTATGCAATAATTATAGCTATCTACAAGTAGCAATATAACTTAATTTTAAATCCACATTGCCAGATTCTAATAAAAAGTTCTCAAATGCCAATATCAATATCTGACTATAAGTATAAATTCAAGCAAGTAGAAGAAACTTGAGTTGAAAGTTACTTGAATTATCTTGCACTATCGTCTATGTGATCCTTTTCAAAACTTTGTGAATATCGCTTTATTTTTCGACATGAATCAAGGAAAGAAAAATCAACCACCAACTTGTTTTTTTTTTTTTTTTTTGATTTTTTTAATGTTATTCTTGTATAATTCATCAGCTAATCACGAAATGTTGAGTTTAAGGCCGTAGTAATATGCGTGTAAGAACATTTTTAAGCATATTTATAAAATAAGATTATTTATATTTTCGGTTGAGTGATTATTATTTAATATTAGAAATATACTAAAATTATTAGAAAATTACTAAACTATTTAATAAAATATGTACGAAATTCTGTAAGTTTCTAACTTTTTATATTAAACAAATAATAAAGTGAATTTTTTAAACAATTCAATAAATATAAAAGCTTTTCAGAAGTCATGAACTTTCATATTACCTGTAGTAGATAAGGTATCTTCATAAAATTAGTATTTGAAAAATGATTTTGCATTGTAATATTAGCTAATGAAATATGCTGTCACTCTACTAACAGAGTGGTTTGATTAAATAATCTAATGCTCAGTATAAATACGTAATTGCGTAATTGCGTAATTGTAATTAACATCAAATTATATAACAATTATAAAAAAGATTTACATAAAAATGCATGCCTATTATAATTGATTAATCTATAACTAAGAAATATTTTAAATATGTGTATGTATAATTTATGATTTTATATTATCAAGTAATTCTATAAAAATTAAAATTTTTTAGTTACATTAAAATCACGTTAGAGATTTTTTTTTAATAAACACCAGAGAAATCTAATAATTCTGACCTATGGAGATATAAATGTCAGATTAAGTTACTGTTGATTTTTTTAAATCAGAAGAGCTTTTCAGCTATATTTTGTATCAAAACGTATTATCTTCCATAGACAATAATAATAATAATAATAATAATAATAATAATTTTATGCAACAATTTTAAAGTACATTACCTATAATATCTAGTTGAATAATTTATGTATTTTTTAAAAATATTTTCCAATTAATTCAAAATTAGTTAATTAATATTTTATAAAAAAGGACCATAAATTGTAAATTAATGTAGCTCCTTAATTAAAATCATTGTTAAATATTATTCAAATTATAGTATGCTTATAGTAAAAATACGAGGTGAATGTTGATAAATGTTCTTTTAAATAAGTGTAAGCAATGCAAATTTAAGCAACGCAATTTCCTCGATACAATATTATGTGAAGTAAAATATTTTATGTATACGGTAATGCATCATTATGTTATGAAATTGTTGACAGACATTATTTACGGATTATAAAATTTGCGAAATATATAATATAGTTATACTATTAGGACAAAACATTGTACATTCAACATTGAAATAAATTCAATTTTAACGAAATCCATTATCAAAGATTAAATTATATTTTAAATAATTAAATTTCCTTCAGTTATTAAATAACTTTTAAGCACTTCACTACATTTTAAAATAATTTTTAGAAATGATTTAAAAAACATTTATTCCAAAGAAATTTCTTTTTAGTAAAATTAATTTATACACGCCTATTATAGGATTACGTTGTTAACGAGCCTATTTATTTTGTAAACTGATAAAAAAATAACAATCTAATCATTAACCAATGTTCATATCTTTTTTTATAGTAGGTATTCAAGCTCATTCTTTTGAGAAATTAACAACATTGTCGATACATGATTTTTTTCGTTCTTTACTTACAATAAAAATCTCTCTCTGACTATGAAAAATGTGAGCAAACTAGCTAGAAATTATTTAAAACAATATACCTCTAAGAGAAGCTTATTAGTAACTGAAATAATAAAGCAAGAGAAAAGATTGGTCATCTCTGGATATTACGTAGTGTCCGCTCGATTACCTGGATGAACATAAAAGGAACAAAACGAAATAATTCGGGTCAGAGGGCTGCGTCGTGCAATCCTTTTTCGCTCGCTATTCGTTCTATGGATCCTGCTTTTGTCAGAATCCCCTTATACAAAATAAAATGGGAACAGAGCACACAGAGGGTCTTGACGAATTATATCGAGGCTCGTCCACGTAATATTGTACAAAGGGGAAAAGCTGTCGCGATATTGCGCTCTGTTAAGAGCTTCATTGCCGTGCGAGCTTCCCTTTATGTAATTTTGAGGGCGGGTGCTAAGGAAAATGGGATTTTCATCACTTGCTTTCACCATAAATCTTGAGTAGAACTTGCGTACACGGGAATCGTGGTCTTGCTTTGCGAATTTGAGCCGTGTATAAAAGACCTATGTTTTGAGTTTTGTTCGCATAAACACTTCGATCAAGAATTTGGCCACATCAAATATAAGTGCAAAGTGAATTGAGAGAGAGATAGAGAGAGAGAGAGAGAGAGAGAGAGAGAGAGAGAGTGAGAAAGATGAATTATGTTGCGTTCAATAGCGGTATTTTAAATTATAAGTCACTATCTACTCGAGTCACCATTCTATCTGCTGCTCGGCCATAAGCTGCTTTCTTAACCTTTGTCTAAGACTTTCCACTCCAAGTGAAAGAGATGGTGGAATGGGTTCAAGACTGAGTAACTCTCGAAGATCCTCGATATGTTCTGCGTGCGATCCCTTAAAATTTCGCAAAAGATTTGTAATTTCTTGGAAATCCCAGCTGCGCCGCGGATAAGCTCGGAGTAGCTTTCTCGTGTACGTGACGCATGTATACGTGCGTGTGTGCGGGCGCGCACGGGGTCTCGGCGAACGAAAACTAAATTAATGGGAAGGGGGGCTATTTGTTTTATATAGAGAAGTCTGCGCAGCGAAGAACTAAGAAATAAGTCGAGTCCTTTTGTTCTTTAGGCGTTGTTCAACTTTTGTGTGAAATATGGCACGATGAGAAACACAAAGACGAAAACGGAAAAATGCAAAATGGAAGTCGGGCATGAAGTCGAGGTATAGAGGGCCCAGTTAAATAATTCATTTTTCATCTGGAAAAATAAGATTATCTAAAAATTAAAATGTAAAAAGAGTTTATTGAACGTTAGCGATACCTAGGATCGCCACACAATAATTATATCTTCGAAAAGAATCTTTTACATAATATTACATAAGAAATTTAGTTTCTTATGATTGGATAACTTTTTAAATCACGGTGTGTCTATGTATAACTTTCAATATAGGCTTTGAAATTTATAGGTATAATGATTTGTGAGGGGTCATTAATTTGAAGAAAAAATTGTTCGAACCATACCAAGGAATCAGTGTAGGTAGAGTATTATTACAAGAAAATATCTTATTAGATTAGATTTGTTGATATTTACATATATATTTAGCATATCTATTTACAAATACTCATATATTTCTTTATATATTCATCGAATCCCTCTCAACTTTCGATTTAGCTTTATTTAAAGAATGGGAAATTTATTGAACGGTTTAATCTTTGTATGATCTAGCAGATGGTATAGATCCGATATCTTATCTAGGGTAGGAATCGTATTAGTATACTGTATTACATTTCACGAGGACTTCTCTTTTATATGTCGTTGTATTTCAATGCTTAATCATTACTTTATAAAAGTAGTATAGAAATGCCACTAAATTATCTAGTTACATTAAATTTTTTACAAACTATTTACTTTAGAATAAGTTTATCCTTTATATGAATAAATACTACTCTATTCAATGACGAAAGTTATTACTGAGTTATCCTTTCTATATAGGACTCTCAACATTTGTGTAGAATAACAGGGCATATATATATAGGAGCGCCAACTTTTAGCGATTAAATAGGATTATATTTGAATTTATAGTATATTAACTCCATTAGTCTCCTCATCAAACAATAGTTAGGATTGTTTTTAAAATAGTAAAAGTTAATATTGTTAATGCAAACAGTTCTTCACAGTATTTTATTCTTCTGTATTTTAATGGACATAAAAATTTAAGAGCACAAGAAAATAGAAAAATTACGAAGAGAAGTTTGAAAATGAGAACTTGTAAATGAACGATGAATTTTAAACAGTATACTTTTAAAAAATTGTTCGAATAATATTTTGAAAATCAGCAGCTACGCATTACGTCTCCTGCATTTATAGTGGATATTTTCGTAAGTAGAGAGACAACGAAAGAAGAAATTTTCCATAGTTTTTGAGGAATACATTTAGGTTTTTCGAAATAATTGTCTAGACGTTGAAAATCTTTGATATAAAGTAATTGAACTTTACGAACGTGTACGGTATCCTGTATATCAACAGCAAGGAGAGAATATTCAAACCGCTAATACAATTTTCATTCGGTATTCAATCATCGCACTTGACAAATCGTCACTTCCAGTGAGATGGCGCCTATACCGGGAATGAGGAGCTCTTATAATGATCCGAAATAGACGAGGAACAGAAAGGGAAAGTCCGGGAAAATCCTCGATACTCGAATCCTTTTCGAGGTCGGCGAACGCGTCCCTTTGTATCAAATCTTATTTCGTAATTCGGCTATCCCTTATAGTCCCGAGTTTGTTGAAACTTATGGCTGCGCTACTTTAATTCTACTCGTCGACATATATTTAGGAAAAGCAGGGTGACAAAATTTCACTTATACGTACTAGCGGAAGGACGTGGTTTCCTTTATTCCACCGCTAGAAGTTTTCTCATTTTCTACAAGCTCGGTGAAAGTTTCATCTCAGAGCGAGAAAGTGACTACTCCATAGTGAGGATCACGACAAGGCGCAGCGTTCACGGCTCTGTGGATGTGCGGCGGAAGACACGAAGGGCGATGGGGAGGGTGGGAGAGACAAGAGGCGAGAGCGGAAAAGCCCGTCGTCGCATGCTTCGTGCGTCCGCGGCTCCTGGGGAGCTTTGCAAAAGCGGAGGACGATTATCGACCGGCGCATTGCTCCCTGTTTCTCCTAGCGATGGCGGCGTCAACCCCACCATCGCGAACGCCACCGACGACGCCGACGCCGATGTCTCGTTCACTCGGAAAATCATAGGCTCGGCTGGCGACATCCTGACGATATCGTACACGTGCCGACAACAAGTTGTCCACGCCGATCGAGTGGACGAGGTTCTTTTTAATGCTCCTCGACAGCCTCGCTACGTGTTCCCTCGAGCTATTTGCGATTTTTTAGCCTATTCTCCGCATTCGCGGAAAACCTTTACCTCAATTACTTTTGCAAGTTAAGGCTCGTATGGCTTTGCTTATTGTACATTGGGCGTCGAGTCGCGCTTTCCTCGGACGGATATTTTCTGTCTGCACGAGGGAATAAAGACGAAGACAGCAACCGGCACGTATACCATCGAATAATATACGAGTAATGCCGTTAATGTAATTATGTTTGCGAATGTTGGTAATGTGTATCTTTCTTCGGCCTAATGTAAATCGAAATTAGCAAAAAGCTCGAAGATTAAGAATAGGCGCGGAAAGATTTCGAGGATAGACCTAATTGAGCTTACGCCAAGACATTGCCAGACGATATCGCAATGTTATAAAGGACCCGGGCAACATTGTAAAAAAGCGTGTCGCTCGTGGATGGGAAGAGTTTCGTTCGGGCAATGCATTCGGCGTAGGAGCTTTGAAATATCGGACTGACTTATTTTTCGGTTACGATAAGCCGGGGTTAAAGCTCCTGCCGCATGCGCAACTTTCGCGCATCCGACGCTAACCTGCGCGCACCCAAAAAACAATGACACGGCACTTTCGCCCCGACGTTGCCGCAATAACGAGCGGACACTCTAGCACGGAAGTGCGGGGGAAGAAACACGCGTCGCGCGACGGACCTGGAGCACATCGATCCGCACTATTGTGAAATAGATGTCGTCAAAAGAGGGAGAAAGCGAGAGAGAGAGAGAGAGAGAGAGAGAGAGAGAGATGAGGAAGGGCTCGAGAAACTTCGACCAACTCACTCTCTTCGCTCCTCCCTTGACGTTTTCTCCCCCTCCTGTTATGCATGTAACGAGCGGAAATTCTCGACGAAGCGCGATTTCTTATTTCCTGCTTGAATTTTCGCTTCTTAAACGTCATTCTCTCATTCCATTTCTATCTTTCTTACTTAGAACTCGAGGCTGTTCTATAACGAAACCAAATCGCAGTCTTCGTATTTAATTGATTTTGGCATTTTCTCATTGCTTTCAGTTTTCATTTATTGCAATTATTTTCATTCGGTTTCCTTGATAAATAATGCGGTGTTTATTTATTATTATATTTTTATTGTTGTTGTTGTTGCTGTTTTTGGCTTTTAATTCTGTAATAAATCTGTAAAGGTAAGACTCTATTTATTTTCATCATCATTACTTTTTATTGACAAGAAATTCGATTTTAAAATGTAAAATTTTTTATACAATGCATAAGTCAAAGTCAAATAATTTAGAAATTTCCGACAACATATTTACCACGATAACACTAAGAGAAACATATTTCTAGCTTTCCCAACTAATAATCATGCCGTTTCCGTGTACTTTTATATTTGCAGTTTTCGTAATTGGCATTAATTACATACGGAATATTAAGGAGCTTATATTAGGCAAAATTATAATGCATACAGGATGAAGGGCGGAGACAGTGTACGAGAAATTACGAGAGCGAGTATAGATAAAAAAACTTCTTCGATATGAAAAGATCGATCGAATATCATAACTAATAGGAAAAGAAGGTGTGTCGTGGATAAGCAGTTGCGAATATCGGCGACGGATTATATCGATGTCCATTGCTAAGAAGCTCATAAGAGAGAGGCGCACCGCATTACATCCTGGAACTTCTCTCTATAAAAGTTGATGCTGAGGAAAGGGCTAAATGAGTGCTGGTTCTTTCTCACCGAGAATTGCATGAGAGTTCGTGCTAATTCGCCGCGGGTTACATTGGCTGGTCGGGAGCCAACGGTTCATCTCGATCGCAGTCGCACTTCTCTATGAAAATCAATTTCGTCAAGAGTCGGAGCCGAAGATGTGTGGAAAATCTTCGTCGATGAAGTTTTCACGACTCTACTTTGCACATCGACGTTAAATAATAAAAAATTTTGAAAGCCAGCTTCGAAATGAAATCACTCTATATCTAAATTTTTCTCAACTGTCCAATTCGTCGATTTATTCATTGGCTATGAAAAAAAAGAAGAAAAAAAAGAAGAAAAAAAAAACTAAAAACCCTCTATACCTCCTTTTCTAGATAGAAAGCAAAACGTAAAGTTTTATTTTTTAAATGTGGCTCAAAATATCTGACTCTTTTATTCGGAAGTCGTTCTGCACGAGCGGTTTTTGATCTCTATTTTTATTTTGTTACATGGTTCTGCAAAAGAGAGATCGTTTTATAAAAAAAATTAATTGTTTTACGAGTCGGTATTTTCGGTGGGCCAATAACAGTGGCGCTTCGTTCTTATGACATTTTCATTATCATCGCTTATAAATGCTGCTTATCGAATCCATAAGAAATAATAGCACGACGATACGAAATTTCTCGTCTTTAAGCTTATCGTGGAAAAAAATATCTTTCCTACTTATTTTGATTTATAAAGCCATTGAGAATACAAGGATAAAATGGTGTTCTTAAATGATGTGTTGGAAATTATACTTATGGATCGGTATAGACCTGTTTTAGTAGACTCCATTTGCTCTTATATAAATAATTTAGATAATAATTTTATATTAATATTAATATGCAATAATTTAGCATTCGGAATTATTTTTAGTACAAATATATCTCTTAGCAGAATATCCGTTAACGCACGCACAAATGAGCAAAAACACGATGATTAATTTCCTTATAATTCAGCATATAACGATAATTTAAAATTATAGAAACAAGAAAATTAAATACAGAATTTCCGTAAAAATAATGGTGTAATATAAAAAATAGAAATAATTTTTTGTAGATCAGTGGGAATTGCCTTGTTCAAAAATTCAAATAATTTAAACATGGTTTCATACGCGTATTCTCGGCATTGCATTCTCAACCGACACGTACGTGTGCTGAAGAAAGCAAAGACTTGCATCTCGCGAGCAAAAGAATGAGCGTGAAAACGGGGTATGAACAAGAAGACATTTCCCGACTGACTGCTCTTCCACATTTTGTTCTCTCTCATTCTCTCTCTCTCTCTCTCTCTCTCTCTCTCTCTCTCTCTCTTGTGGCCACGACTGGGAAAACCACGCGTCCATTGTCGGCAAGCTGAAAAAAGGGACGAGCGAGACTGTCTTTTAAACTTCATCGGATGTGGCGTTTGTTCATTATGGTTTGCCATATTATACTGGCATATTGCTGCTTACTCGCGAGAGCCTTTTCCATCTTTCGCACCCTCGGTGACTAAATAACACAAACGCGAAAATTTCTTCCCGTGGAATGTCGAAAGAGCGTTGACTAGTCTACACTTGGCAATGTCATTATTCCCTCTTTTCATTAAAATTCTGTACTAAGACATGAATTAAGATGAGCTGTAAGATGGCGATTAATAAATTTCGGCTACGTCGATAAAGTCTTTGATTACCATAATGTCTGGACCATAATTAGATAGCATTCGATGCAAGCATTACACTCAATAGATAAATGTTTGACCATTGTAAAAGCTCGTTCAAGATTTATTCATCTTCATTATTCCTCGAGCTCCCGTCGTATGAAAATAATTTCTTTTAAACTTACATCGAGCTTGCATTACAATATACTAAATTAATTTTCTTTACATATCACTTGCGCCAGCATAGTAATACTATAATAGTAGAAGATAATAATAATAAACTTATACCATTATCAAAGCTATATTTGAAATTATTTTTCCTCCAAGTGCAAAATATATGATCACTTTAACGTAAATGCAATGCAGAAAAGACGCGAGCAGCCTCAAAGACGTATTTAGGTCAAAAAGTATGAAGCCACCTGCTGGCGTCTATTCTTCATATATTAGGTTACACGTTACATGTGAGTATACGTACACGTATTCATTTGCGCTAGAGCGAAAAAGTTTGTGTATATGCACAAGGTGTCAGAAAGAGAGCGAAGAAGAGAGAGAGAATGAAAGAGCCTTTATCGATTGTTTCGCGTATTTGGTCATTTACTTATATACGAGTTGCGCATATACACTGCATACATCGCGCATAGATAAGACGACATTCTACTTTGTCTTTGCTATTGGCAATACGGTTTCCTTCAAAATAATAATTCGCCGTGATCAAATGATATTATTATGTTGTTCATTAAATTACATAATAGATCTTTTCGTGCATCCGCGTTATAACAATCCACTTTGGTTAGAGCACTTGCATAAAGTAGTACAAGATTATACTTGAAGAAGCTCTTAATATTTTTAAATATATGCAGCTTATATTTTTCGTTCATTATAAATATGTTCATGATTTTTTATATTCAAGCAATGATTGAATTAATATCGAACAGGAAAGTATTTAAATGTTAATTTATTGTACTAGTCCTATGATCATTTCTACGTAACGAAATAAATATTTTTGTTCGATCGACAATCCCATTGAATCTCGAAACAAATATACAAATTGTTATACTCGTTAATATAATGTAATTTTCAACATTCTATAATGTTTAAAATTTTATTTGTTCACGTGCAATTTTCATTTTAGTGAACTAAAATTTATCTTCGTATTATAGAGCCTAATTTATTTTATATTTTTCAATCGCTGACTTATTAAATAAATAAATAAATAAATATATTTGTATAACTTGATTTGAGTAAAGTAATGTGTATTGTTCTAAATCTTGGCCTGCATCGGTTTTCACGACGTCGTAAAATATAATATGACTCATAAATTTATTCATTTCTTCGACATCATCGAAATATAAATAAGGACGATCCAAATTTTTTAACCGTTATTTTTTGCGTTTCATTTCAAAGCATAATAGAAAAATAAAAATGATAAATCAATAAATTTATCAATGTTAATCTTAATTATCTTATCAATGATATAAAATTAATTTATTAAAAAGCCGCTGCTGCCAATATAAGTTGATTTAAAGTCAGAAAACCTCATAGCTATACGGTAAACTGACATTCAAACGGAAATTGAAAATGGATTTATAGTGGATAAGTTTACTCAGCTGTAGAGAAAAAAATTGTTTATACTGGGATAACCATGGCAAAAAAGTAAAAAATTCTGTAAGATCGTGACGGAATTTCATCTTTGCTGCTATAGTCATATAAAAACTTTATTCATTCAATGTGCATACGCACAAGTATAGTTAATTTACACAGTATGAGAATATTTCGTATGTCTATTATTGATGTACAAATAATATGCTTAAAGTTACATTTATTCTAAAATTTAAAAATAAACTGTGAGTAAAATGTGAAGAAAAAACATCTAAGGGTAACAAAGTAATAGATATGAGAAGTAGTGCTATGGTTCAATAAATGATTTGTTATTATCAGAATTAATAATCATTACAATTGCTACTATTGTCCAGAAAAATTAATGATTTAATTTAAAGAGTAATTTTTCTCCATACTGTTTCTATGTTGTCTATATAAGCCAGCAATAAAAAAATTACTAATATTATTGAAATACATGTTCAATTTTCATTTAAATTTACTTAAATCGTTTTTTCTCATATTATCCTAATATAACCTTAGTGTTATATTGACATTACAACTAATGTATTCTCTGCATGATATAATTTATACTTTAGTTACTCTAATAGCATAATATCATGAATTAAAATTAAATAATCTAACAGATCTTCTCTTCCCTTATTATTAAAAACTCTAACAGATTTTCTAATCCCATATCGTTAATCACTTTAACAGATTATTTAATAAGTTCTTGAAATTTTATTTATTATATTATGATATTATTCAATACTTTATAACAAAAGATAATTAGTTTTAATGGCAAGCCCTTGCATACTTATTTAAAATTTTTAAATTTGTAAAAAATTTACAATGTATGGAATAATGCAAAAAAATTGATTGCTTCTATATTGACAGTAACTTTTATTATAAATGTATGTAATATAAATAGAATGCAAAGTTATTATGAAAAGAAACACAACATTTTTCACACCTACGCGTGAATAAATTAAAAAATTTTATAGTATATATATATATATATATATATATATATATATATATATATATTATTCCATATATTGGTTCGAACATATATGCCTCTTTTGATAATAAACTAGTTAACTGGAAAATAAACAATATACGTATATATAAAAGGTCATTTATTATATTACAGTATTATATATATACAGTATATTTATATTAACCGCAAAAATAACTTGTTTATAAAGAGAATTGATTATTACAAATATATATATATATAACACAAAAAACAAAAACTTAATGGTGTAATCGAAAAATTTTTTCTTTTTGAAACTAAGATAATAATCAGAAAAGTATTAGTTACATTTTTAATTAAATCCAATAAAAAGCTCTTTGTAAATATATAATTGCAATATTATTGGTTAATATACATTAAATTATAATCTATTTTTATATTTTATATATTTAATATTGCAGTCCATTCTTACGTTTCATTTACATTCACACATACAGCATGGTAATTTATTCTTACATTTCTACAAATTAAATTATCGTCTATTGTTGTATTTTAAATATAATTATATAGATTAAATTAGCTTTAAACTTTTAATAATATGAAATGTTTATATATAAAACATAATTAAGTTTTCATTTAATATAGGGTTCTATATTCCTATTCTATTCATAGAATATTCTAGTAAAATGACATTAAATTAATGCTCATTGTTATTTTATTGTTTATTCATTTCGTCGTTGCTGTTATATTGATACATATATATATATATATATATATATATATATATCTTATGTATCAATAAGTGAATAATATATTCTATTCAATTATACTATAATCGTCTTTTAGGTATTATATAAGTTTCGAAAAGTAATGAAATAATAGTTACGTTAAGCCAGTATATTTTGTATTTAGAGATTATATATATATATATATATATATATATGTGTGTATATATATTCAAAATTATGAAATTAGGAGTATATATAATAATTTCATCACATAAAACTATACAGATGAATCAAA
Organism: Ceratosolen solmsi marchali; assembly: GCF_000503995.2. NCBI lineage: Eukaryota > Metazoa > Arthropoda > Insecta > Hymenoptera > Agaonidae > Ceratosolen > Ceratosolen solmsi. The sequence continues at coordinate 3,779,210 of NW_011948430.1, forward strand.
TTTAATTGCTTATAGTAATTTTAATTAATTAGTAATATTAGGAAAACTTTTATTTAAATAAAAAACTGTTAAAGTATTTTGAAAAGTTTATTCTTAAAGCCTAATTATTTTTTTTAGCAGAATAATGGAAGTTTAAGAGTGAAATAATATAATTAATTGAAATCTAATTTTAAAATTGCTTTCATTTTTTTTTATTTAATCCGATTTTAAAGATGATTTAAAATTTTAAACCATTAAATTTTTTATTATCAATAGAGACTGTTTGCATTCAAATTTTACATACAAATATTTTATATATATTTAAGTTTTGATAGATTTCTCACAATATTTATTAAATTTAAAAACATGAGCAAAATAAAAAAGCATTAAAAATGTAACAATATTAAATATCAATATAAAGAGAAATTCAGTTTTATAGAATTTATTATTGCAATTATTATTTTTTTTATTTATTAAAATTTCTTCTTTTTTTATATTTACTCAAATAAATGAAGCATATATATCGTTGAAAAAAATATATAAATCAATTGTCAAGAAAATGATGTAGTGTAGATTAAGTATTTCCAAGAATTTGAGATTCTTTAGTATTGGACTTCGATCAAAAAAATATAGAGATCGATTTGGAAAATTATCGTGTCGTTCGATCGGTTAATAATAGGTGGATCGATTTATTTATACGAATATCGCTTCCGGTCAGCGCTGAACAATTAAGTTCGCTACAATTGTATCCTTGTGCTTCCATCTCTACATTGATTGCGTTATTCAAAATCTCGCGGCCTGCTACAAAAGTTCATGCCGGCCAATTGTTTAGAGTACGCTGCTACAATTTTCCTATTAAAAAGAACATTTGAATGAGAATCGAGTGACAGTAATCGGTCGGGCGAAAGGAGATTTACTTAATATTCTTGAGATTCACTTGCCATTGGGGCCTTGCAATAAGAGGATTTCAAGCTTATGGACGACGATCCATTTTAGGTACGAAACTGTTTCCACGGTTGGCCATACATATACACGCACACGTAATATATATATATATATATATATATATATATATATATATAGAGAGAGAGAGAGAGAGAGAGAGCTTTGCTTCCGACTTGGCGTTTCACATCCAAAACTATCAATTTTGCCGTCGTGAGTCGTTAAGAGAGCATTTAAAAGGTCGTTGAATTTTTCTTGATGTAAGACTAGTATATAAATTTTGGTGGACTTTCGCAAGGTAATAAAGAGTTAAGTTCTATGGCCGAATTACCAATAGATGTTGAGTTTGTTTTCAATTTATTATGTTGGGTTTATAAAATGTGAAACAAAAATTCGATAGTTGTGCAGAATTTGATCAACTTTAAAATTTATGTTTATATTAACTTTACTGTTAAGCAGCCAAATCGAGACGTGTTTTTTTTTCTTCATAACTTATAAATTCTTCGACTCAACTGAAATAATTTTTAATACAATGAAAAAATTCTTGTTCAATACGAAGTAAACGTACTCGATGAAATAGTTGTGCTTTATATCGGAATTTTAAATACAATGGTATTTTTAATTTATTGCCTTTTAACTTGGATCACTTTCAATGTTATCTAAAGAAAAATAAACAATTAAAAAAAGTATTTAAAATTATAATATATAATTGTAGTATTTAACTGGGACATTAAAGTCACAATCTATCATACTGTAAAATTCAATTGGTATTCTCTCGATTCTCATTAGTCTTCGGCACATCCAATTTTCACACCCCAAGCCGCTATCTGAATAAAAATTTGTCGTCTTGGGCTTCCAGCGTAAGTGCTGAAAATAATGAACGGGGAATAAGGGTAAAAAGTCTCGAGCAACGGAGCTATCACCAACAATGAACGGGCTTATAAATTATGAGGAGGAAAATGAATTCTGCTATTGGTCTTGTTTTGTTTAAGCCGTTCACACTGGCCTGTTCATAAATATAAACACGGCAATGAATTTTATGAGAAAGAAACGTAAGAGGGAAGGACACTCGAGGAGCGTTATTCTCGATCGATACTCGTAAAATTCGACGAGAATCGTGTTAAATATCAGTGCTTTATTTTGTAAGTGAAGCTGTTGTATGGAGAGGTGTTACTACAAATGCAATGTGCATCCATTTTCTGAAAGAAATCACATTGCAAACACAATTTTTATCCATAATCAATAGGCACTAAATAAGTTAATCCGGCGTGTGTAAGCAAGTGCATTGTCATTATCTTATTATACACATGGATTTTATGTATTGTTAAGTAATTCAAATACTTATCAATATTGCAACATTTATTCAAAAATTGATATATGACATTTAATCTTACGTAAAAGAAATAATCTTATTAATAATATTCATTTATATAAAATTTTAGTATATTGACTTTCAATTATGCGAGACTATATGTACTGTGTAATTTAGGTCAACATGTCAATTGTTAGTTTTACGAGTTATTGGAATAAGTATTAAAAATTCAATATATAATTTTTCTTGATTGTAAATATTATTGCTAAATAAATAAATAGTAAGAGTAAAATTTTCGTACGTGATAATATTTGAATATTAAATAATTTAACGATTTAGTATCCTTTCATTTGTATAATAAAATACTGCAGATTAAAATGAAAAATGTATTACACAGTTTTTGTTTAACGAAAAAGTATTTGCCGTTACTTTTATAAGTGAATATTATTGCATTTATTCTTTTATCATTTCAAAATAACAAAAAATTTCGCATTAAAGCGAATTGCATGAAAAATTTTATATCTAATGTTCTATTTGGAATATAAAAAATTTTATCCCATACTATCACTAATTCATACAATCTCCTTGCTATTAAATTTCCGTTGGTAAATAAAATTACGTATGCTCAACTAAGTTATATCATTAATACATACATATATAATAAACTCGCTGTAAAGTGAGTAAGGAATGAAATCATATATGCACTTCAGTTGCCAGCAATTTCGTTATTCTTCATTGCTCGTTCGAGGTATCTAAAAGGAACTGGATTGAATGCATCGAAAAAGTACTGCAATGGCCATACAAGTTTGAAGTAAAATTACGAAGGCATGTCGTCAAAGTGGTTTTCATAAAGAAAGCTTCACTAGCATACATGAAAAATATATACCTGCGGGTGGGAAAAAATAAATGTCTATGAAATTTATTTGAAAAGCAGAGTTCAATTTATATTGTCAGCTTAAATAAAATTTAATTAAGTGAATAGATTTCATTAGGCTAGCTTTATTTCGTTACTTAATCGTTATTTAAGCATTAATAGTTTATTCGATTACTCAAACACTTTGTAAGAAATAGTTAAATTATTTATCGATTGTGATTTAAGATATAATGTTGCCAGAACTTTGTAAATTGAAAAGAAATTGTATTCAAACGAATAACATTATTTAGCGCTTATTTTAATTTTTCTTTTAAGACTCGTCACTTTTTGAAAATTTAGGAAGATTTTTGTACATTCTTTTGACTGTTATTATTAATTTGAAATTTTTACTTCAAATTTTCAATTTAATTTTTGCATTCGGTCTGAAGCTTCGGTTGAAGCTGACATAATCGACATTATTGGATCAGAGTGGCTTAACATGTAAGAAACATTCAAGCCTAAAAATTCTTTATAACATTTTAAAAATACAATTACAAATCTGACAATAATCCATAGTCTCTTTTTTACCTTAATATAGGCATCGATTATTTATTTAAAAGTATCCAATCCTTAGCACAAATGTGCAACTAAGTTCTACAATCTTATAAACTTCGCCAGTCTTTAAATGATATAAATAGATCTCATCTATTATGCGAGGAATGGGGCGGCACACGTTCAAATTCAACATCTTGTATATTAAAGAAAAAAAAAAAAAAAAAAAAAAAAAAGAAAGAAAGAAATATTTTGAGATTGGTCGCGTTATAAATATCTTCAAGGAATTTTTCATTGAAGTGCCCGAGTAAATTTGACTGGAGTTTAAATTCTTTAAATTTTACTCAAGGCATTAAGTAAAAATTGCTCGACTCGGTGAGTAGACTTTACTTGGGTCGAATTAAGTAATACTCAGGCAGAACTTTGAAAGTAAATTTTTTCTTTTTTTACCGCCGATTCTCCCTAGCGTAGGAAAAAAAGGACACTGGCTGCTTGCAGGAGATGCTCTCGATCTCATTAAAAATTGATCCGGCACTTTGCCGTTTCATGGCCTCGAACGCAAAGTAGGTCGGCTGGAACGGAATATCGGCCGTGCTCGTCCTCTTCACCTAGGCTCTATTATCCAGTCCACGAGTGCATCTCAATCCCCATGAACAAACCCACTTCACGAGCCTTGACTCTTGTCCGTGTGCGCGGCCTCGACTCGTCGCTCTCCTTCAGCCTTCCCGGACGCTCAAAGGGAAGTGCGCGACTCTCGCGTTAAGAAGTCAGACTGAAAAATTGCTTCTAGTTCGCCATGAAAGATTCATTTCCGCGATTTACGGTGAATTCATCACGCTGCTGAGGTAGTCCTTAATGTGCATCGTGAAAGAAATATCGAGAAGATGCGAAGAAGCATTGTGCCTTGCTTAATGAATCACTTGGCGACGGTAGGATACGGACTTGTTCACATCCGTTCATTTGAATATAACGACTTGATTTCGGCACTTAAACGTATTTTTTACTTGCTAAATTGTACAGGTTCTTTTCTTCTTTTGCCCATTTTATGACATATTATAAGAATAATTCTCTAAAATATTTCAATATTTTATTCGATAATTTAAAATATTATGTTCTGCTAGACTATCCAAATTTAGTGATTAGTATTTAGGTTAATCCAATCAGTTTGTGAATTGATATTGATTATTTTAACCAGCAGATGTCACAATGATTAGTGCATGAATTAATATCAACTTCTCGTAAATAAATTGGAATTAACGTATAGCCAACATAAGACAATGATTATTATTTTATTTAATTTAATTCTAGCAATCAATTGTAAGAGATGGTAAAATAGCGAGGGAAACAAAATTTCTTAATAAGAAAATAGTTCGCATTACGTTGTTAAAAATCGACAATACTGCAAGCATTATACATTTAAAATATTAAAAGCAGTAAGCGAACACGAATATCTTTCTTTTCTTGATTCGTATCTCAAACCTGGCGAGCAACATCTTGAACATTTTCGCAGATAACGCAGATTCCTCAGATGCCGTGAATTAACAATAAAAATACCATCACGAAATCACATACTCCCAATAAAATCTATATGGAAGCAAGTACGATAAGGAAAGAAGAAAAGCTTGAACATGAAAGCTTCGTGTGCATGAGAGGATAAAGTGAATAAGGACAAGGAATATCGGTTGAATAATATTCAGGTGTCAGAGGGATGTCTATATCTTACCCAGCACGTCGAAAGAAAGGGAAGCAAGTGGATCGCGAGGCTATTTATGTCCGGCCAGCCAAGCTTAACTCATGACTCTGGGAAAGCGGTACTCGTGAATTTCTAAGAGGTAATTCGTCCGCTTTGAGAGCGACGTTTCGGTAAATCGAGATTTTTATGGTGAGCGACTGTAGGAGGCTTACGACCAACTGTGACCAAGACTCTTACTTTCGTTTGCATCCAAAGTAAGCCTTTCGCTTTCGATGTACTTTCAAATATACATGAACCTATTTTAAATTTGGGCCCTCGCTTATATATTTTGACTAATCCAATTTCTGCTGACAGTTCTAAATATATAGAATAGCGTTGAATAGATAATGTCTTGTCTGGTAACGTTGAGATCCTGGGCTAATATGAAACAGAATGGAATTCTATTTTATGAATGGTGTGATTTTGATCATGCGGGTCAACTATCTTCCAGCGATGTATTATAAATAATAAATGCTAAATTCAAGCAATAGTTTATTTTACTTAAGCAAATAAAATCAAAGATTGGACACTATAAGAGAAAATCAATGTTGCTCCAGAGAGAAATATTGAGAAGCTATAGGCGTTCGGTATGAAAAAGATACTGACACTTTAGAATTTGTTATACTTATCGGAAAATAACATTTTATTTCGTTATGTAATAAATAAGGAAGTAACGAATACATGGAAATGCATTATACTCTTGTAGTCCACTCCCTCTCTGTTTTGCCCGTCTGATCTCGTTCTTTTCTTTGCTTGCCAAACGCTTTCTATAGAATTGCGATAGGACGACATGTCGGCAGATCCAGCCGCGAGCGGGCGAGAAACTCCGATTAGAGATTATTATCGTGAAAAAACAGCAGTTGTATAAAGTGGCGAAATTGAAGGGGAGAGAGTCGCTTGTTGCTATACCGCGGTTAAAGTAACCCTACAACCCATTTCTTTTTAAGAAAGTAATGGCCTTAAGCGAGCTATCTTTTCCTTTTTTTATACCACAAAGTTTTTAAATTACTCCACCCGTTGTGAAGGCGCATGAATAAAAACATCCCCGACGAGTCATATATATATATATATTATCTTCGTTGCTATTGAAAGAAAATTACCAATCATGATATTTTTAACGGCTTCTTTTATTATTCATTGTATTGCCACGCGTTGCGTAATAATTTTATATGTTTACTTTTTAGTCGATACAAAATCCCTGTACGTTTGGTATAGTACTTGCATTTGAAACCTCATCGAAAACCTTATTAAATCGTGAAAAGTAATATTTTCAATTTCACACGGATACAACATTTCTCTAAGGCTTTTTTTTTATAATGCTTTTAATATAATTTTAATTGCATTTTCAATATAAACTTGATGTTTTTAAATAATTTTTTTAATTAGCTTTTTTTATTATATGATTATAAAGTATTTTTTACATTTTTATTTATGAAAGGATACCTTGAAAAATAAGAAAATAAGGATATCGATAATGCTAGAAAATGAAAATAATTTTAAAAAAATTATTAAAATACAGTAATTATAAACAGAAATATCTACTAATATTTATGTAAAAAACTTAATTAACAATCTTCCAAGGATTTTGTTGTAAGATTCCAAACTTATATATTTTTTAGCCACACTATTATCATACAGATGATGCTATAGTCTAGAAGATTGAAAATACTTTCTATACATTGTCATAAAAATAAGACGAATGAGAGTCGAATGAATAAATATTTCAATTTTAGATTATTCAATTGTACGCAATTACTATGCTGAGATAAAATAGTACAATTATCATAGCTTAGGAAATTATTGATGTAATCTTTTAGATTAGCCAGCTTGAACACTCATTCTTGAACCAATGTTTTATAAGCTTCACGTGAACTGCTAACATATGCGAGTTTATAACTTTTTTGTTTAGCTTTTAACTTAATTTCCTTTTCTCCAGTAAAATACTGAATCATATCAAGAATAAAAAATAATATCAGCTATTTAATAATTTAAAATCTTTACTTGATCTTAGTACATATTTAAATTATAAAAGTGACGCTGATAATTAATTAAATTTTTAATCTTTTTGATACACAATAATTCTCATATTTATTTTTCAAATTTTCATTAATAAATAGTTTTAATTTAGAAATTTATACAAGTTTGACGAAAATTTTCACAAGGTCAGCTATTGTTTATAATTATTTAACTATATTTTTTAAAAGCCTAAATAGTAGTAATGTATTTTTCTTATTTAATTTGCAACAAACAGCTCATTTCTCGAGTAGGTAAAAATAAAAAACGAATAGCTTTATAATCAAACTTTTTAATTTCAATGTAGAGGTACAGGAATGAAAAAATGTAAAATCAGGCAGTAGAATCGGCAATTTTCGCCCTATAATAATTCGCCGATGGGTACAGGCTTTAAAAAACTTAAAAAAAAAACTACAGGAACAAGGGCAAAGAATTTTTCAAGCGTTAACACGAGGGATGATGAAAGAAAGGTAGCGAGTATAGGGGTAACGTTGCCTTGCGAGCCAAGTTCGATCGGCTGCCGGAGCACTTGGCCGAATTTTTCCGGCCGACGCTCCTGAACCCTGGCATTTATTAAAGATTTCTCTCTTTAAAAAGTTGAACGGCAATTTCGGTGACAGGATCGAATGTAGTCAAAGGGAAGAAGGATATGAGGAGGCCAAGCATTAATGTTGTTCACTGGCAGCCGATGAGGTCGAAGCGCCAGAATCTGCTGTTGTTGTTTCTTTTTACACGATCCCACGACACACCCATCGGCTTCTTATCCAAAGTCCCCGACAACACGCGGTATCGCTCAATTTGCGCCAAGTCATTTTATATTTCCCTGAAGATTGTTAGCGATATTTATCCGACCAATTAACCGGCTCCTCTTTTTTGCCGAGCACCTGTAGTTGACATCCGATGCGCTAATACGTATCGGAACAAAAACAATGTTTGACTTATGAGTTGCGTCTGACACTCTAACAAGCACTTATTTACAGTAACCGAGGACAGTTTGTTCAAGTTTTGTTTTATTATACGTAACGAGTTAACTTTTGTGACACTTAAGAGTCTTTTTAGCTTTTACGGGGTTTGAACTCGCTTTCGATCTTTTAATTAAATGAGCGACGTTATATCGGATCCTCTAAAAACAACCTGATTCTCTTTCTTTTATTGCTATACAATTAAATAGCTTGCATTTCGTTTGGAAAGAATAATGGTAATGACTATAGATTTCCTGACATTTTATGCAGAATTTTTAACAATATAAGCTTTCCAATAACGGAAGGTTATACTATTTCACATGTGTACAAATCGACATACTAACTACACTTCAAATATTTCGACTCGAGTTTTGTTCTACATTAACTGTTGTGCTAATAATAATATCAATGAAGGACAAAAACACTGTGGAATTCAAATACCATAATGTATTATGTTAATGCCCTTTGTTTCATTAAAAGTTTTGGTCGTGCGTGAAGGCCAAAGCTACTTGCTGCATATCTTTAGCGAGCTAATTTTAATGAACTCCTTGGGTGAAAAATGAAAAAATCAAAACAATAACAACATGGTAGAATCGAACAAGAAAACATTACGTGAATGTTGTTCGAGGCAATCGTATTCGCCAGTTCGGCGTTGAAATTAATTCTTGATAGGTAGAATAAAAAGCATTGATGCGCAATCGACGTTCTATATATAGAGTAAGAAGTTTGTAATTTTCACTTGGGAATTAGCGAAAGAGAGATGAGATTATTAACCTCGGAGAATGAATACGATTTGAGATCGCAAAAAGTTTTTTTTTTTTATATACCAATAGATAATGTAGCATCTTTTTAACTATGCAAACTTTCTATCACGTTTATCTCAATCTTATGTAGAAATTGTTATGCTTTAACATTGGGCAAAGTACTAATAATTTACATACGCGTATAGTCTGTTATTTTAAGTAGCAAACTTCATAAGTTTACGTCAATTATTTATTTTAGTGGTTTCAACTGCTTTATGCTATTCCTCAGCTCAAGTTTATTTGTAACCTACTTTTTAAAATTTGCATTAACTCTTTTATAATTTTTCTTTTGAGAATTCGACTATCAGATATATTTAATAAGAGAAACGAGTTGAAAACTTTTTTATTTTTTATTTTTTTTGCTACTACCTTACCATACTCATCAATAATGCTTGTTTAGATAGAAGATAAAGATGTTACTTTCATTCTCATTTAAAAATAATACGTTTACTGGACACAGTATAAGAATTTTTCAATTAAATTGTATTAAAATTTGTAGCATTTATAAAACAAGTATAGTTTCATTTATGCTACTAACGTATTGATTAAAGAAAGCATTTAAACTAATATGAAGACGTAAAGACATAAATGTAAACGCAGTTTTCTCGAAGCTAATAATATTAATTGTTTCTTTTACAGAGGTGCTTTCTCCGTAGTACGGCGATGTGTGCAAAAGAGCACGAATAACGAGTTTGCAGCGAAAATTATCAATACTAAAAAACTCTCTACCAGAGGTAAGTTGGCTTATAACTACTCAAATAATGTTTGCCTTGTATTACATTCAGATGGGCTCCTGGCGCGTTAGAAATTAGATATTAGAAATTAGAAAGCACTCAATGTTATTAGAATCGTGCTAAGTATCTATTAAAGTTACAGAATAAAGTATCGTTTTGAAATGAAAAGTCGAGAATTTTCCATCCTTTACGATCCGATTTATTTCTAATATACACACACCCATATGTATATAGATATATGTACATCACAAATCGCGATATCAATACAATTTTAAGTAATGTTTAATTAAAAAAAATGGATAAAAAGAGCTTTTTCCTTATTTGTCTTATCAAGTCTTACATAATGTAATTTTAATAAAATGCCAAGCACTATCCTAATAAATAACCACACAGTTACTTACAATTCAATAATATTGATATATCACTAAAAAAATTGTTTTAATTACAGATTTTGAGTAAAAAATTATTTATTGAGCTGAGAATACAGTATTTTATCTAAATAATATTTAATTGTAAATAAATTCTAGATTCATTAATATTGTACAAATAATTGTAATAAGTGTAATACACATATGGGCGGACGATCACGCACACACATAGTTGCACATACATATCTTAGATTTTCTAGAAAAAATTTATTTGATATATTTCAATGTATTGGCATACATTGAATATGTACTTGATTATGGTATACTTAGGAAAACATTTATCATAACATGAATATTTCATAAAGTACATATAATAAATACTATAATATTTTTACATAAAAATACATATGGTTATTTAACAAATGCTGTAAATATCCTTTAACATGGGAAGAAATCTATGAAAGGGACATCGATACCTAAAAACAGCGAATAATGTCGTTGACGTGCTGCCAAAATTTTACTCTACGAGTTAACGATCGCAGCGATTCTACGAGTCCGTACACCATGAACACATATAACCGTAATTTCCTGAACTATAGTCTACTTAATTAAGATAAATCACTTTCTGACAATGATTTACACTTTCCACTATATTTCGCTTTAATAAAAGAAAATAATTTTACGAGCAATTCTTACTAAAAAATTTATCAATTATTGAAAATATTTGTGTGTTTCGTAAATAATACCTACCTGTGTTCCGATTGTGTATAAGTTTTACAATGAATATGAATTATCTATTTGATTGTGTACCTTAATGTAGATGTTTTAAAGGTAAAGCGTACAGAAATTAACACGATTAGAGAATATAATCGATTTCATCGCGACCAACTGTTGCCAATATTATACGATAACTAGTTGCTGTATCGTAACTTTTTCTCACTCACTCTATACTCTCGTAACGCCATAGACCAAGTTGTTTTATTTTAACGGAATTGCTCCCTAGGCTTACATTATATGAGAAAAAGTAGTTGAGTGACTGCTCTATACGCGTCCTCGTACTCCATTGAAGAGACAAACCTAATTTTACTCTACGGGATATAAAAATAGGCGTTACGATGTCAGGGTGGGAGCTGCTTTCACTATGAACTATACAAATGATCGATGGTTTAGTTTGCTTTTACGATGGGTACCAAAAAATAAGATGAGCGCCTGGGCGAGTCAGTATTTAGCTTTCAAATTTTTCATTTACTTGAGCCATCGTCTTTAGCTACGTATAATCTGAAGTACCACAAAAATCTAGAAATTACATTCAAATTTGTCAAGGTGAAATCCTTAACCAAACTTAATACAATATTAATAAAATTGAAAAATAAAGGGGGGGGGGAGAGAAGCCCGAGAGAAGAAATAATCGAATCAATTAAAATACTACGCTAGTGCACTTATTCGATAAACGGAGTCATATTACAATCAATCGAATTAGTGGCTAAGAGGTTTCTTCTCTCTTTGAAATCTATGATTAATTTCAGTCTGTTTATAATCCAACAAGATTTTTGACATTCACACAATATCGTGATAAATATTGTAAATGAAATTTAAACGTTTTTGAACGTGCATTAATGAAACAACTTCTTCTTTTTATTTACTGCGATACTATTTAAAAACATTAATGACTTTTAAAGTGCTTACAAAATTACTATTTTCTCATAAACAGTAGGATTCTTAAAATATTAAGTTAAATTGATAATCTCACTTTGCAACCTTAAAGTGTACATGATACATTAAGTAGTTAAACGTCCAACGTTACATCTTACATGTTGCATATAAGTACATATAAATTATATTTCTATGCAAATTCTAAAAAATAATAAATAAAAAGCATACTCTTAATGATATTTTTAATTCAACTACATATTACATATTAATTACAAGTAGTATATATTTTAAATAATATATAAATAAAATAACCTTAGCTATAAGATTTTATGATACGATTATACAGTGGACATTTCATAATGTATCTTAATTTCTTTTTTAGCTTACTGGAGTGAGTAAATTTTTTTTTCATAAACTTTCTTAACTCCTCTAGTATATTACAGTTGTTCGAAAGAAAACATGCGTATCTCAAGAGACTTGTGAAATTGAGTGCCATAGGGCGTGTTCATAATTTAGATGGATGATCTGTATTTGCAAGAGGTGCTTGTAGAATGTATAAAGTTGTACATTTGTTGAATATTTTCTACACGATAAATGAAAGCCATAGAAATTTAACTTAGATCTGTCTGTACATATAAATGATATTCAGATAATTAACATATGCAATATGACATACGTACACGTATAAATAAATAAATAAATCTACATATATATATATATATATCACATGCTATTTACGTGGCAAATTTTGAAATGAAAATTCTTTATTTTAAAATTTACACTGAATGAATTTCTATCAGGAACAAAAAATATCAAGAAAATCAACTTTTTATATGTATTATAAATATACAAATTAAAGATAATAACCGGTTTATTAAAAAAAAAAAAAAAAAAAAATGTATTTATATATTTCCATTAAATGTTATTCCATTTTATTCTATTAAAATTGAAATTTTGAGACTATAATAAAATGTATAAATTAAGTTTAGTCTACATATACAAATAAATTAATATTATGCTATATATTATTTGTTTTGTTCACGAAGTTGTACAAAATAAGCAATCGTATAAAATTTTCACGGAATTTATTAATATTTTTGTGATTATTTATATAAATAAGATAATAAGATTGTACATTTCCTATGTTTTTGTGGTAGAGTTTCAAATAACAATATTTTATTTTTATAATTAAATTTGTACCATTAAATATACGGTGTTCTTATATTACAATTCGATAATATTTATTTGAAGAGAATATAATGAAAATAAGCCATTTAATTTTTAATTTCGTATAAATGTTTCTTCAAAAATAGGACATTGTATCTTAAATAAGACAATTTATTCTTATATTTATTATTATATTAGTTTTAATTTTAACGAAATATGAAATAAGTCTAGAATTTTGTACGTTGAAAATTATTTTAACTAAAGGAGGTAATTTTTGAGCTTTTATAAAAATATCATTGTCATAAGGACGTAATCTTTGAATTCAATTTTTTTTTGTACGTAGAAGTTAAACATTCTTTGGTTATATTAAAAGAAAGAAACTTATTCAATTGCTATAACTTTAGAATCGAAATACATAAAGCTTTCAGCCACGAAATTCCTTTCCAAGCATTTTTCGTAATATACTGCTAAATTTTCTCTTAAATAAAATTGCAGGAACTATTATCATCCCAACACAAATAAATTAATTATAAATTAAAACTAACAAAAGTCTGAAAAATCTTTATATAAAGATATTAGTGAAATTTCTGCGCGAAATAAAGTACATTAATCGTAATGAAATTGGTAATATATTTTTATTTCGTTACTCTGATATTTTATAACATGCAAATATTTTCTCCATTAACAGCTATGTAGAGTTATATGTAATAAGTTTGCATTTAATATTATTTTATCTTGCGCGTGCGATCTTCATAAAACCTCCAGTATGGAAAATGAGATGCTGAATTTACATCTTTTTATAGTTTGTTAAGTTTTGGAATTCGAGACTTGCTTAACATTGAATAAATTTTTATAGCTCATTAAATTAATTTGCGTACATTATTTTGAATAGTTTTTACATTTTCTAAAGTATTATATAAAATTAATAGATGCAATGAAATAATAATTCAAATATAATATAATAAGCAAGTTTATAATGCAAGGGTATATACCTTATCAGTTGCTACCATGTTTAATATATAATGCGCAATATAATAATTTATTAGTTTATTCATAAATTTATAGTTTTTATAAACTTTTTCACAAACGAAAATCATTTTTGAAAATATTTTTTATATATATATATATATTATGCACAAAAATTTGTATCCATATTGAAAAAAATTCATTAAATAGTAATTTATCTTTAAAAAATATTTATAATATGAAGGCATTTTCTAAAAATTTTATTTTAGTTATGTTTCTCATGGATTAATACGTACAAAGTTTAAAGAAGCCATGGTCATTAATTATACTGGCTGGAACCATCTTCCTTTGCACTATCTATTTTCAACAGTCACGTTCTAATAGATTACGCGGCACGGTAATCAATTAACGCTGATTATATGCATTTTCGCGAAGAAGTCGATATGCTTAATTTTTAGTATCATATCGTACGAAGTTCAATCCTACCACTTTTTTTTTACATTAACCTAAATGCTGAATAGGAGCATTTATTAATTTGCCATTTTTAGTCTCGTTATTCTTTGGCAATGAGTATTGGGAGATAGACACGCGATCCACACCTAATTTACACGAGAGCATCAACTGATTAAAAGCAACACAAAGTATAGAGACACAAAGTAATAGAGCGCATCTCGAGCGTTTTCTTCGTTGGAAAAGCGGCCAACGATGAACATAGCTGGATGAAGAGCTGAGACAGGATAAAGGGAATATTTACGAAGTGTAAAATTATGATATTCGATAATATCATAATCGAATACAGCTGGCCGACATTAAAACGAGCCCTTTCATCAGACCCACATCCCCGTCTGCTCGCTCCGCGGATGGAAAAATCCTCTGGCAGTAGTTTTTAAGTATTGATTTGGTCTAGCTACGCTCATCTTCCTGCCGTACCGGGTAAAATGCTGGGAATTAATAAGGGAAAGCGAACGTCAGAGGTGGCCAATAAAGCTCGGCCTCACCTCCACCCCTTCTGTATCAGTCTTTTGGAGGTGCGCCGCTGTCGTGGTACAGATCGACCGCGCACACGGCAGACGAGGCACCGGTGAGACCTTGCTCCAGTAACCTCTTGACCTAGTGGATGTGGCGCCATCCTCGAGGGAACGCCACTCAGCCGGAAAAGTCTGTTTCTCTGGGCTGTGAATTAGGATGGACTTCCGACTCCTCTAGACTTGTAGTCCTGTCGCGCGCGCTTTTAGGACTCTCGATCCGTGGGCTTATGAGGCTGCGTCGGGTCCGCTTGTTTTATTGAAGACGAAATTATTTGAAAGTATTCTCCTCGCCACGATTAATTGCCTTTTAAAGGCGGAAGAAAATCCTGAAATTGTTTTCTCTTTTAATTATGAGTATTTTTAATAAGCAATTGTATGAGCAAATTTCTGTTTACGACGTAGGTACAGCCGCTCGTTCTACTCGACAATTGAATTGAAAATTTTTTAAATGAATTTCAGGAGGTTAAATACGTAGCTAAGATTAATGTTATCACGAAAAAGTGCTGAAAGTTGATTTTACAAGTTTTATAATTTGCAATTTTCTGTACAAATTTTAGGTAGTTCATATTATCATTCTCATTGGCACATATCCACATCACATCCAAGCGAAAAACTCTCTTTATGAATTAAAGAACATTATTTTTATGTTTATTATCTATTAATATATAATACTTTGAGTAATATTAAGTATTTTCAATTTTCCTATTTTATTGGTCAATTATCAGGATTTATCTTATTATAAAGTAATTATGAAAAGAAATCAATATCCAATCGTTAGTATAAATATTAAAAATTTATTGAACCTTAGGAAGAGCTGGAATACAAGTAATAATTACTTCTGCAGTCGTATTGCGAATAGTGTAGTTCTTATCCTTTGTACGAATGCTCTTCAATTAGAACGTAAATTAGAAATTGTAATTTATGGTACTGACCAGAGAGAAGGAGAGGGGGATGGAGATATATATATATATATATATATATATATATATATATATAAGAGGGAATGAGCGAAGAAGGAGAGGGAGGCAGAATAGAGTGAAAATGAAAGGGGGAGATTGTTACGTCATCGAAGTAGAAGGAAATATCGTGATATCGATCGATTCTCCCCTTGGCAGCTTCGAAAGTCTATCAAATGCTAAGCTAACAGCCTTAGTCGAAATCAATTCAACTGCACAATGAACTTTTATTTCGTATTGTATCTTTTGAACTTTATAAATTGAGAAAAATGACATGCAATATTAGAATGACTTATTCGGCCTCGAGAATAACATTTTATTACAGTTAATTTCTTCGAGCACCTCTATTTTACAAATGAATAAATCTTTTGATTATCATACAAAGTCGATTTATTCTCTAATGAAAAATACTTTTGTGCGCGATGTTGAAATTTTCAGCTCGACATCTTGCATGCACATGATTACATAAATCTCATTGCATGTATATTTAAAAAAATTAATTTGATTCGAATATCCTCTGCGTGTGACTTTATTTTTATTCTCATTCAGCACTGAAACATAATCCTATATATATATATATATATATATATATATATATATAAAGAAAAAAATTTTAATTTATAGCCTTTAACAATTATTTCAAATTGTATTTCAATAATGCCTTAATAGCAGAAGTAATGTCTTATTAGTAAAAATATTTTGTGAAGACAAATAAAACAGCAATTTAAATAAATTTTTCACATAACTTTTAATTATCGCACGTCTACTACGCTTTCAAATGAATAAGTCAATAAATGAATTCAAATGAATAATATAAATAATTTATATTATCTACCATCGTAATAATAAAATATTTTGTTGCGTTTGCTTTGCCAGTAAAATGCCAGCATATTTTTCCTAAAAATTCTTTACATCCCACAAGGGGAAGATGGATGCAAAGTTTCAAAGCATAACTGCATACCCCGAGGCACGTTTAAATTAAAATTTCACGAATCGAAGATGCTTTGTTAGCAGTGGCTTACTTAATCCACCATTTCGTGGTCACGAATTCTTTTACATTCTTCTACGCTGTAAGCTGTGATATCAATGCAATATTTATTTCAAAATACTCATGCACGTGGCGCACTCTAATTCGGTAGTCTGCGATATCACGAAGGGAAGCTACACAACACTTTCAATTCACTGGCGGCTCTTCGATTTAAACTCCTTAGCTTAATTAATGTAAGTCCTGGTCCCGGTATTCGTGCTACAACTGCAAATCGGTAGGATCTAGAATGAATCAGTAGTGGCCCTCCCGCAATTAGGCCAAATTTTTTAGTGACCTCCTTCTGTAGTATATTGTGCTTTCGGAATTTATTAAAATTATAAAACTTTGATTTATTTTAGCATTAATAGCAGCAAAATGAAGAATCTGCATATTATAAAATATTAAAATAAATTGTAAAGGGATTTACGACTGGTGTATACGTTTATAACAATAGTCAACTTTTTCAAAATGGGCGCATTTGTGACCGCATTCATTTTTCATACAAAACACGCTTGTAATGTGAAATGACAACTATATTAATTTCTTTGGAAATAAATGTACATAATTCTCTATTTTCATGTCAACATATCTCTTTCGTGCATAAAATAAAAATTAACATCATGAGAATTGGAATTCAGAGTATGTACTATTTACACCTTTCAGCATTATACGCTACTGTAATTAATGACCTTGTTTATCATTACAATACGTTTGCAGTTCATTTGAATAGTATTTGGTTGATAGTAGGGAACTTGAAATTTCGCACACAACCGCTGGACTTTTATCGCTTTCGAGATAAAAACGATGTCGAGAATATGGATGGTAAAGCGAGCGCGACGGTTCGAGGAGGGGAGTGGAATAAAAGAAGGCGAATAACTTGAATAAATAGAGCGTAAAGTGCGGCGGAGTTGGGGAGTGGACGCAGAAGGAATGGGGGAGGCAGGAGTTTTATCGTGACATTCGTAGGACATATCAGTAGGCGTCGCATTTTCGAAGATCAACTCCATCGTTGCCGTCGCTCAAGTGTCATACGGCCCTAGTCAACCGCGACATTTACCCGGGACTTTTATTACCTCTATATAATTCAAGCACGCACGTACGCGTGCTAACCGGATATCCTTCCATTTACATACGCGACCGATATCCTTAACCCAAGGGATTGTCGTTTACGGAATTGAAGGCAAGACACGCACAGAGGCGCGTTACCGCTCTCCCATCCAACCAATGTCGATCTCGACAATTTTCCAATGCTACATCGACTGCTTCTGGGAAATCAATTGCCCTTTCTTCATCACTAAATTACTTTGCTTATTCAAGGAAAATGGCTAAGTTAACCTCGGCTATTTAAACGATATTTGTGGGTGTTCGTGGAACGAATAAACTTATTTGTTATTTCTGATCAGCCTTGTTAGTTTATCTTGAAAATTAGAATGTTTTTTTATTTTCTTTTCATTTTCTTTCAACTTGGATAATGTGCGCTCGCTAAAGAATAAATTATTATTATTACTATTACATAAAATAAGTTGATTCATAACGTAGTACGCATTTGTGGAATTAATTTTAATCGAACTTCGGTTCGGCTTATAAATTTATTTGTTTTAATTACCGTATAAATCTGAGCGTCGCCTGTTACGTACGCAATTTAGATCCGTTTGACGATGCATTGAGAAAAAGTAAAATTAAAGTTAGTTAAAATTCGCGTGAATCTAATTTTGTCGCAAGTACATGTAAATATTAGCTTTGATGTCGGCCAATTTTCTGGTAGCAATTTCGCGTCGAGCAAAGCAGTATCGTATCATATTTAATAAGTCAGTAATTTTAAAAAGTTTGTCCGAGACTGGCAGTATACTTTGTTTTGCTTATCTGTAATTTAACGCACAAGTAGCTTTTCTTCTGCTCCTGCATCTTTTCGTCATGTTTGTCATATTGTTTCTTGACATTACGCACATACACAAAGAGGAATGAAATGCACGTATAATCACGAAAGAATAATGAATGTGGCCTGTAAGTCACGCGGGTTAATATCATTTAATATATATCCGTGTTATTCTTAATCTGACGATATTTTTCTCCAGGACTCGCCACGATGGTCATGCTGTTAAAAAGCCTCATGCAACTTTGGCGAGAAAAAAGGCCTTGTATAACTTGTCAGCGTTAAGTATAATTATTAGTCTGGCGCACGCCAGTAGAAGCCCGGCGTAATGGTCGGGCTACTTCCGCAATTCTAGCGATGAAGTAGCCACGAGCCGCCGAGATTACAGAGCACGCGATTCTCACGCAATTTCTTTGTTTCCGTTTAATTTGCCAATTAGATATTCCTCTTATCATTAATGCAGAGAGAAAAGCGTATTCCTTTAATTACTTACCAAAATTGAGTATGAAATTTCCAATACTTGGCACAGAACCAATGAGGAACTTAGAGTGTAAAGTGTACATGAGAAGGTTGATCGATCGGATCGTTTTAATTTAGAAGCTAAGTTATCTTATTAAAGAATGGAGGGGATAAGCATGTTTCTATAAATATGAAAGACCAGTGGGATTTTGACGTATAATGGCATACATACGCGCGCGCGAACACACACACACGCACACATTCAGATGGAAGGGAAATAAATCGATAAATTCAAAGACACAATAATAAATAACATAGTTAAGCAGGTAGAATAACTAAGAAAATGGAAAAGAGAGGGAGAGAGAGAGGGAGAGAGAGAGAGAGAGAGAGAGAGAGAGCGAGCGAGTGGGAGATGGACAGAAGCCAAAACGAGGAAGAAGAGACTTTAAAGGATAAATTTGATTGACTGTTTGAAATATTCTGTAAATAACAAATAGCTGCTATCCTTCGGGATTATTTCATCCATGGGAAGCTCTCGATGAAACTTATTCGCTCCGGTCGGAATGTAATTTTATTTGTATTCAAAACGATCACTGATAGAGGGAAGTAACACGAACCTCTTTCAAATCTTCATCCAAAAACGTATTATGAATATGAATACTTTAGCGATATCATATCAAGGTGACATTCATAAGAACACGTAATATCTTAGTTCTTACGATGGCTCATTTCTTTCTTTTTTGTATTTCAGATTTTCAGAAGCTCGAGCGTGAGGCGCGGATATGTAGGAAACTCCAGCATCCAAATATCGGTAAGTCACAAGTAAAGTTTTACGAATATCCTCCCGTACTTTTTCTTTGTGTCACTTTTGTTCGATTGAATTATGGAAGAAGTTATACCTTCAAGTGAATTTTCCGCGACCCTTTCGACCACCTATGCATGCTACAAACTTGAGAATCACGAATCTTGGGACTTGTCAGAAATTTGCTGCAAATGTAAGGGAAAAACGAAATATATCCACGAGTGTGGTATCGTGTCGTCTGGTAGGAAGGAGAGGTGAAAAAGGCAATTATCGGAAATAAAAGCGTCATGCGGTTGTAACCCATCAACACGTCGATCGATTCCCTGACGCACGCAAAATATTCATTCTAAAACTGTATATCACGGAAAATACTTGAGATTGACTGATAATACGCTTATGGTAGATATATTATGGCTGAGATAAAATTGCGATCCGTTCGGATATCATTACGTTCATTAAGAATGATATTGAAATCTTGATCATAAAAAAGCATACTACTTTTCTATTTTGTGCTAAATCTTTTTAACGCGTTAAGACAATTTATCATATGTGTGTTTGTTTGTGTGTGTGTGTGTGTGTGTGTGTGTGTGTGTGTGTGTGTGTGTGTGTGTGTGATTTAATATTTGATTATAATTACTTATTATATATTTGGTTGTAACGAGAATAAACTTTGATTTAGAAAATTGTACCCATTTTCTGTGAATCCTTCCACTTTTCGTATCAATAACAAATTTAATTTGTTTAAAGTAATGAATTCATTATAGATTATGCGATTAAATATTAATTAGTCAGTTAAGAAGAATTAGTATAATTTTGTATGTTTAGCAATTTTATATCTATATATCGATATGATAAACATCTTAAATTCCATCGATTCGATCCAAGAAAAGTCATCCTTTTATCGTGAATTATCGTTAGAATTAACAGAATTTTTGCAATAATTGATAAGAACGTAATAAACGATTAAATAAATCATGTAAAAAATTATCGTTAAGTATAAGCGTTGGTTATAAAAAAAATTGCAAATTTATAAGTGTAAGAATCGATACTTTCTTATAAACGAAAAGTCGAAAATAAAAAAGCAAGTCGGAATTTTATTGTCATATTGCGACGAGAAAGCAAGTCTTTTTCAATACCGAAATCATTTTCGGGCGCTCATTCGATCTTGAAATATTTTATAGAATTGAAATGAATCGAGACAAAACTTGGAATACCAGGTATAAAAGACGACCTCACTCTCCGCAAGAGCATATTTCTACTTTTTAACGTTCTGTATCAAAGAGATTTATGGCGCGAAAGGGAGCCGGAGAAACGAAGTACGTCGGGAGAAATAAATAGGAGGGTCGAGGGTGGTTTCGTTTCGCAACGCATCTTATCGTTCTTAGACGGGAGTTGAGAAAAAATGTCGATGTACGCCTCGGTCGAGAGGAGAGACGTAGGGAGAAAATCGATATCAACCTTCTTCACATGCGTTATAACCCAGCCCAGTTCGACGTACTTGTAACATGGAGAGTTCCTGCCGAATCCTACCGCTTGGTACTTTCATTTCCAATTCAACCTGTCGATTACAACTCTCGTTATTATTGCGAAGTTGACCAACATTGGAGAACCTATTTTCCTTCAATTCATCCTCTCTCTCTCTCTCTCTCTCTCTCTCTCTCTCTCTCTCTCTCTCTCGTCTATCTTATTCTTTTATCTCGGGGGCATATTCCGAACGAACGGTGAAATTCTCCTTGGCCATGCAGAGCCGAGCTTCAAAGTACTTGGCAAGCAAATGAGGAGTGGGAACTCGCGGCTTCTCATTTCTACTAGCCGAAACTTTCCTCCGGAAGCCCGAGCTAATTGAAGTCGACGGAATCTAAGGAAGCGTAGATTACAAAAACTTATTGTGCTACTGCCACGACGGGGGGTTCTTTCTTGGGGTCGAAACTCGACCCGATTTCGGATGGCGCAAGAACGAGATCGAGATAAGAGGAGGGCCGCCGTAACGGTGCAGACTACGCCATTTACGACACCAATACTAGCAAATATAGCGTACGGGGAAGGTAGAAAGGTAGGTAGGTCCGATCGCGCCTGCGCACCGTCACTCCTTGGTACTTCCAACTCGCCAGCATTAATAATATTTGCACCTGTGTTATTGTATGTGGTATTGCGCCAGTGCGCTATTGCGGCTGCCGCCTGCGCATTCGCTAATCCCTGTAATAGACAGAGGCGTTGTTCGGCTAACGCTATAAGCCACCTACAAAATCCCGGCATTTTTTTTATCAAGCAGAGCACGGGAATAATTCTACACGCAAAGCCGGGATAAATATTCCGCAAGACTTATTAACACATGAAAATTCTTTTTTTTTTCTTGTTCTTTTAAGTAAGAAAGAGAGGTCCGACACGCGTAATTTCAGTCTTCTTCGTTATGTAAATTTTGCAGATTAAGTGATACGTTAATGCAGAGCGATCTACATATTTCTGAGAATATTCTATTCAATATTTTATAGATAGAAATAATAATACATTATTATGTAGTCGTTGTGATATTCTCATTATATTATTCTGTAAACCGATTTTTTTTAAGAAAAAAATAAACTATTCAATGGGTAATGTCCATTCATTCCTAAGATAGTAACACATCAAAGGTGATAATCGTCTTTTTAAAAATCAATTATTATTCATGTTTTTTTTCTTCTCGAGTGAAAGTTAAACCAAGAATGCTTGCCTACATATATATATATATATATATATATATATATATATATATAAATCCGAAAAAATTAAGACGCGATATTATTCTTATACATTGTGTGGTTACAGATCGATATGTTCTTTTTACTACGTAGTTGGTCGGTATTATATGTTTATCTTAAAAAAATTTTTTTTAAATGGGGCCGCCGAGTTGTCGAAATAGGAATATCTTCGTGGCAGGATGACGGAACCGGTGGGAGTACGCACAATTGTGATACTCTGACAAGAGCTTGTCCTTGACCAATGATGTCTGGTGCATACGAATGTCGTCCATCACCCGAAGCCGAGAATGAACTCGAAGACGAGTCTTTTGGGTGTGTGCCAGTGGTGGGCGACGAGCATCCCTCCCTCATCCACTCGTTTTCTCTCCCCCTACTGTGCTTCCCTTTCTTTAATTATAAATGACCGTATCATCGAGAAGCCGATGTACTTTTAATGATTTGCATCGCGTTGGCGAGTACCACGCGGGACCTCTCGAAACTTTGCCGGGGTTCTTTTAACAACCAGGCGACGTGCCCTGGAACCCTTGAACAAAACACTCGCCTCTGTGCCATTATTTATTTCTCGCCCACGTCGGCTGAATATTCCTGATTCCAGCCTACTATATAAATCAGAGTCTCACGACAATTTTTCTCCTCCCTCCGGAGCCTCGCTTTCTCATTCTCTGTCATATATTTTAATATTGTACATTAAATGCTTGGATTATTTATTATGACACCGAGAAAATTATCGCCCAAATAAACTACTATTCAAAAAGTCAACGTCAATGTATATTTTTAAATTAATTTTTGACACACGTTGTCTTAGTTACGAAACAGCAATTCAAAAACCAAAGCATCAATATATTAAACCAAAGCATTAATACATTAAACAATGAAAATTCCATATGTTATGTTATTTTTATAAATAATCCTCTTACGTACCAATTAAGTTGTAAGTTATAATTCCAAAGTATAATTTATATTAATATATGGTTTATTTAATTTTCTATTCCGTTGCAATTTTTTATTCTTTTGCATAATCAACGTTTATCGACATTAATACAATTCATTTCTTTAGTTTTTTTTTTTTACAAATAAATAAAGAAAACTGCCTGGTATTCTTTTGATGTCTTGGAAAGAAACGTTTCAAAGACATAACTCCACAAAAAGTCTGTTTAACCAAAATTAATAAAAATGATAACTGATATTAATGAAATACTTTGAATTTTTCTTTTTTATATCAATATTAAAAAACAAAAACTGATAAATTAACAGATTGTTATTCATAGATATAAACATATTGAAACTCGACACCAGTTTAATGATTTTGTAATTTAAGGTAAAGTTGAAAGGAATATTTAAATATTTCGTGGATATAAGATATTTTTTAGTACAAGATGTCTTGCTGTTTTTAAATTATTAAATAATATTTATTTCTAAATATTATATTTTAATAAAATTAGGTTTACTTAATTTAAGTATATAATAATAATAATTAAACAAGGACATTGACACATGATCCGATTATTTCAAGTAATTAATTTTTAATGATAATTTTTGTATTTAGATTTCTCTTTGGTGTCTTCTTATACAAAAACAAAAGATATAGAATATTATTAGATCATTTTATTTTACGAATCATTTAAAAAGTCATAAAGTATATCATAATTAGTTTAATAATGTATAATTTTTTTTCTTTTATATTATAATAAAAGCAGTCAAACTTAGCTGTTAATAATAGACAATCTTAAACAAACACAATTTATAAAGGAATTTATTAGAAAGTTCAATAATTATTTTATAATTATAAAATAATAAATTAAGAATAATCATATAATTGTCACATTTTTCATCACAATATTCAATCACAATAATTATCATTGTACAATTAGAATAAAAAGTTTAAAATACATAATATAATGTTAAAGCATTTAATAGCGTAAGATATAAAAATAGATTTTCCATGTATATGAAAGTCAAGGAAATGGAAGCATCGATGAAAATAAATGGAAAAATAGAAAAATGTAATTGAAAGGCTAAGGAAAAAAAAATTCATCGTCTTGTAATATTCTTTTAAAGAGAACGCGCAAGAACCACTGCGGACGACTCGAGTTTTTCCAAAGATAAAAGCGCCCTGTGGTAGCAATAAGTATAGATATATAGATTAATACTCGACATTTTATCCTCCTCTGACTACCACAGTAGCCTGCTTTCAACCTCAATTTTCCCCTTTCTTCACCCTACACCTCGCCCATAAACTGGTTGCAACACCCCCGCCTTTCTAATCTACTCCGTCGCTTTGCGGAGAAAGCACCAGCTCTCTTTGACACTGCGAGTTTGTCTTCTTTCATTCCACTGGTCGACTTTGCGCGTCTGCTCAAACCACTCGGATAAATTTGTCTGCCTCGTCGAGTAATCGCTTAGCCGAGCTTCATTTCCTTTCGACGACTCGCGCGTCTTCGCCCGGAGAAATCGATACCACCTCCGCGCTCTTCCCGTGCGTGCGCCTGTGCATCAGCACGTCACATTGGCAGCCTCATCTACTGCAAAACGAGTGAGCCCAGCAGGAACGCGTGTACCCACTCCTCGGAGTTGGATGAATTTCGATTAGGAAAGGTTGCAATAATAGACGACCGACAGCGCTGGATCTTGCTCCAAATAATTGAGCGTAAATTCGATTCGTCGGCGCCGTCGTAAGCGTCCGGATGAACGTAGCTCGGGAGACGCTGACTTTCAAAACAATTTCGTAGCTTTTATTTTTTTAGTAACTCTATATGTATGTCTCTCTCTTTCTCTCTCTCTCTCTCTCTCTATATATATATATATATATATATATATATATATATTTAATGCAGAGGAGGAAATGGAAAAGAAATAATTAAAAATAACCTTAGTGTCTCCATCATTTTACTAATATATCGCGCTTTACCGAGCATAGCGAACGAATTATATTTCATAAAGTTACCACGACGCGCGTAGTAAGTAAAGCTCGGCAAATCTGCCTCTAGATTATCCAACAGATGCATTTCAATAGCACGACGTTGGTCGCGCTCTCCGCTCTATATCCGCCTATTTATTCATCATAAAGTCCGCGAATCCATAATTCATAAGGTTGCGAGCCAGTCTGAGTTGTGTAGTATTTTTCCGATTGCGTCTCGGTAGTAAATTAGCGCTTCCACTCCATTTCAGAGCATTCGAAGAGAGTTCACTCTAGCTGTTGAGATTATTTTACCATCGAGTATTGATCAGTGGTTAACGAATGCAAGCCATGTATTTTCTTCTCTTTCCGATTATACCGACATTTAATCGATGAACGTAATATCGATTAGCTCGCGAATCGAGGTAGTATCACGTTTGCCGTATCACGCCGTCGCTTCTGTTCCTCAAGCCGATGTTTCCCACCAGCGTTCGGCCAACTTTTCATCCTCATCCCGTGTACGTAACACTAATGGGCGTCGTTACTTCATCCTACTTTCGATCTTTGATCTCGTGCGAAAGAGCAGCTAATGAACAGCTAATGTTCATGTGATTGATCAGCTAATCGGCCGCGATCTAGTCGGTGGAAAGCAATTGTTGTTGATCAACAACAGATTCCGGAGTTAGTTTGTGATCACAATTGGCGCATTTGTGACTATTAATAAAAATGACGAAGTTTTAAAACTGACTTATGGCTTTTACCTGAACGTAATATATCTTTGGAGGATGTTCATTTTAGGAAGAAGACAAATTGTGCTAAAGGTTGATATTGGGTAAGAACGATTGCGGACTTTTTAACTTTTAATTCAATATTGTATTTATAGATAGATGGCTTTATTTCTGGTTTTGGCAACTTCCAACCTTCCAACCAATGTTCTTGTTTACTTTTTAACGAGAATCACGTAGCTACCGATTGACTCTTCAAAATCTGTCGATATATATATAGAATGTAACTGACTGACGTACGACGAAGTGCAAGTGCGAAGGTTGCAATAATATGGATGAATACAGGTTGGAGCTTGAAGCAGGTACTTAACGGGAAAACTGAAAGAGGCTATTACGGGATTGCTTATGCAAAGCACGAATTATACGCGGTCGTGGTCCCGTAAAGCTGAGGCAAACGTTACTCCGGTTATCCGCTCAAACGGCTCAACAAGGATTAATTGACACCTTACTGCCCTTGTATGTGTCAGGGGCTGATGATTGTCGTCGACATTATCGTGGACGCTGCTTAGGTCCGCGTAGACCGGAACATAACCGATGGGTCGCCACAAACTGTTTATATAAATATACGTTTAATTACAGGTGTCTGGCATGAATTGTCTTATTTCAGAGTGATCCACGAATTAAATGCTCGTAAGGTTGCTTATAAGTAGACAGTATTTTACAGAAAATATCAAAAAATTGAAATGGTTTTTAAAACTTATGACTTTGTGCCAAGTAAACATCGGGAAAATCTATCAAGGCATTTTTATTTCGTATACATATTCTTATAAATATGGAAAATTCGCAAAAAATGCATATTTCCTCGTATTATGCTTGCGATATATAAAATACTTAAATTAATATTTATAATATTATGACGTTACATCTTTGAAAATAATATTCTTATATAAAATTACACTGAAGCTGTATACAAGATGTTGTGTAGAAAAAAAATATAATGTCTGACATCTGATATATCTATCAACGGTATTCGTTTATTATTCTTTTCGTTGCAATGCGCGCATGGAAAAAAAAACTTTGCAATAGCTTGTAAGATATTGAGAATTTATAAAAATTAACATTCAATGCTCTTCAAATACATTAAAATACATACTTAATTAATTATTTACGGAAAATACAGTATTATAATATAATAATTTCTTCTTACTTTGTTTTGAGCTTTAATATATGTAAATATAAGAGGATTTATACGATCTCCACAAAGTCAAATATAATTCGAAAAAATTAGGCATTGGTTCATAAAAAGGAATAAAATATTTATATGTTTAGTTAATGGCTTCTGTAATACTTTCTCTTTAACATTATTTTTTAATATATCTTGTTATTTTTGTCTACCATGAACATTACTTAGTATACTTAAAATTTTATGGAATTCGAAGCTAAAGCAAGTTTATTTATGAAAACGGCGTGGCCTGTCCATTTTCTGGATTCTCTATTGAATTTGCAACTTATATTTAAACTATGAAGGATGGATTCTATTATTTTAAATTCCAGCTGGTGCATATGCACCAGAATTTTGGACATTCAAATAGAATATTAATAGCCTTTTCCTTAATAAAGATATTTTTGAAAAAGATATTGGTAACTATAATTAGTAAGTATAAATATATTTTTCATCGTGATCATCGTCTTATTAAATTTGATTTATAAGTATTATTTAATTCTATAATAGCTGTTGCTCAATAAATAAGTTCATATTGTAAATTCATTGATTATTATGTAAGTTTTACCAATTTCCAAGTAGAAAACATCACTATATCGATGGGAGACTTAGTCAATGCCATTTAAAATTGATCCTAATGGAGAAGCGATTTTAATGTATAGATTGAAAAGTAATTTAAAGTAAAAGTTTCTTTAACGACTCGTTGAGCCGCGCTAAATAATCCGAATTTCCAAGTACAGACATGGTGGAAATTTAAACTCGATCTTCTTTGTTGTTGCAGTAAGACTACACGACAGTATACAAGAAGAAAACTACCATTACCTCGTCTTCGACTTGTAAGTATCTCGACGACAGGAGCTTTAGATAATAAGTGTACTCGACCGATGGGAAGTGCTCACGTTTTGCGCACAACTTGCAGGGTCACCGGTGGTGAACTCTTCGAGGACATCGTCGCCCGGGAATTTTACAGCGAAGCCGACGCCTCGCACTGCATCCAACAAATCCTCGAGAGCGTCCACCACTGCCATTACAACGGTGTCGTGCACAGAGATCTGAAGGTAGAGTTACCAGCACCACCCGCCCCTCCTTCCCGCTATTTTTCTCCCGTCTCTTTAAAATTTCTCTGCAACCGAGAAGAATTTCCGCGATTATCATATTGTAAAACGCGTTGGTGCCAATGGCCGCAATTTGATTTATGATTCTGAGTGCTTCGTTCTAGCCCGAAAATCTGCTCTTAGCGAGCAAGGCCAAGGGAGCCGCCGTCAAGTTGGCTGATTTTGGATTAGCGATAGAGGTACAGGGAGACTTTCAAGCATGGTATGGTAAGTTAAGCCACTTTCACCCTCTCTTTTTTTATGCTTTCGCCGAGCACCATCATAAATTGATTGGCTACTGATTATTGGCATAATTGTAATTCATCGCTTTAGAAGATTTGGAAGTTTTCTCATGACAATATCATCAGTAGCCTCTACGTGCTCATAAAAATGCCATTTTGTCTCTCTAATGAAGTTTTAATTAACAAAAAATTATTGTCATTTCCGTCCAAGTTCCTGCAATGTTCTACAATATTATCATACAATGTAATATTTTTATAAAGTAAACGTGTATTGAACGTTTACATTTTTAATTATTCATGACTTTAAAGGAAAGTTCGTTGAATTATTAAAGGGATATTTTACATAAAATTAAATTTATTACAAATATTAACTATTGTTATTACTGTTATGAAAATATCGGGTGCTTCAGTTTTCAAATACATTATATAGTGTAGTATTATTCTCATTATGTCGAGATTATTTATAAGAGCTATTTGATGGTAAAACTAAAATTAATTAAAAATCATTTACTTTCATCGCATATTTGTTTGTAAAAACATCTTGACATTTATAAGATATTACAATTTTCCCATAACGATATTGACAATAACTCATAGCATTAAGATGAAACTACATTTCTAAACATATTCAAGTAAGCACTGTAATTAATTGTATCGATCGATAAATCGATCGATTTATGGAATTACCTAGGTTTCGCGGGAACGCCCGGCTACTTGAGTCCGGAGGTACTAAAGAAAGAGTCTTATGGCAAGCCAGTGGATATTTGGGCCTGTGGAGTTATCCTTTATATCCTACTAGTTGGTTACCCTCCATTTTGGGATGAAGATCAACACCGATTGTATGCACAGATTAAGTCCGGCTCCTACGACGTAAGTCATGTCTAACATATTATTTAATAATATATCCTACAATTGTCCTTGGTTACATTTTTACATAATACATTTGACTTCATAATCTATTTCAGTATCCAACACCAGAATGGGATACCGTTACACCAGAAGCGAAAAATCTTATCAATCAAATGTTGACGGTGAATCCGACTAAAAGGATTACAGCCAACGAAGCCCTCAAGCATCCCTGGATCTGCGTGAGTTCATTCTTCTTTTTTTACGTCTCTATCTCTCTCTCTCTCTCTCGCTCTCTCTCACATACATACACTTATGTATATCATTCGAAACATATGATGGTTACGTTATTAATTTTTCTTATAAAATGTCGTTACTTTTTTCTCAGCAACGTGAACGCGTCGCGTCTGTGGTACATAGACAACAGACTGTTGACTGTTTGAAGAAATTCAATGCCAGGCGCAAATTAAAAGTAAGTTTGTCTTTTTTTCTTACTATCATATTGTCTTTTTTATCATTTAGGTAAAGTGCTTTATACGATAGAAATTATATTAATAAATTTTATTCACTTCGATAAAAATATAATCTACAATATTTGATTTATCTTATATACGGTACAGTTTTTATATCAAATGATTAATCCTTAACAAATAATTTACAAAAAATTCTACCGTTAAATAAAATATTTTTAAATTCATGGTGATAATTTAGATAGTTCCATATGAAAAAAACAACACTTAAAGTATATATTAGAATTTTAATAAGTATCGTTAAAATTGATAATTCAATGAATTCAATAAAAATTTTAATTTTCTGAATTTAGGGTTCAAACGAACTGCTATGATAGAGGTAGAAATACATAGTAAATAAGTAATACAAGTTCCTCGTTAGTTTAAATAACTAAACTGCATGCAAATGCGTTGCTTAGTGGGTCACATTACACGTCACATTATCCGTACTCCTTATCTTTGCGAGAGTCATAAAGAATAACTATAACGACGTGAGGCGAGAAAAATAGGAAACAAGAAAATCGAATTTTGCGGTGAGCCGAGGAGGGTTTAAAATGAAATTATGGCGTCACTAATCAACATTGTGAGACGGTATGTGGTTGGGAGCCGATTAACGTACGAACAACGTATTGCAACGATAATTCAATAACCACATCGCATATCTGCAGCACCTTGAGAAACCATAACTGCTGATGATATTACTACCGAATACGTGTACGTGTCGGCGCCAGTGTCGCTTTATCACAAGCGCGCGTGCAATGTTTATGGATGATGGACTCGGGCTCTTCGCCATTATCGAATAATGAATGCCTTTCTACATCACAGGGATTTCAGATATTCGCCGAGTACGCGTTAACCGAGTCGATGTTTTCCGCCGCTCGTGGCATTGCCATGGGAGCACTTAATGTAATATAATAATCAAATTAACGCTGATACATTAAGCAATTGCGAAAAAAGAAAATAGTAATAATTTTTTTATAATTTACACTACATTGATTAGCCATATGATTTACCTCAATATCGGATCTAAAATCGTGGGCGCGAGATTTTTCATCGGTTGCTTCGCCAAGTCGTTTCCTCAAATCTGACTCAGGAGAAATCTGCATTTGCCGGCACTTCTCAAGACTTACACGCGAACTCCATAATTCCGGCGTCTCGGTTTTGCAATTTTCTTCCAATTTCCCCTCGCAATTGCCTCGGATACATTTTGATCGCGTCTACATTTTGATGAAATTCAACAGACTCCGTTGCACTATAAGAAATATAAAATTATTTGGCTCGTTGATACCCTACTTGATCAATTTTCGTAAACGATTTATATAATCACAACTACTTCATCTGCAATAAAGATAAAGCAAGTCCCAAGGTGTATTTAGAAAATTTAATTCTCATCTTTATAAATAAGAAAACGCTGCTTTACTACATTCATTAATTAAATTCCCAAAATAAAATATCCAACTCACAATCCTCGTTACCATATTTCCTTAAAAGTTTATTTCGGCGCAAGCTCAGCCGCTTCCTTTTGTTAAAAAGTCAGAGAAAGTTTAAACGAAGGCTCATATGTCTGTTTGCAGGTCGCTATTTTAACAACAATTCTGGCAACAAGAAACTTTTCCAGTAAGTATGATACACAACGTAAGTATCTCCGGCCCTCTTCAGCATTTCATGGATAAAAATTTCTCGATAAGCCATTTTCAATCCAATGCTCTTTTATATCATTTTATTAATTTTTTTTTCCTTTTCATTTTTACTCGATAACTTCCTCATTTTTCACGACAAAATGATTATTTATGCATTATCAAAAGTAGACAAGAAATTATGTCATTAACTGTTATGCTACTTTTGTGAATATATATTATTATTATTCGTTTCAAACGACTGAAATGTATAAACATTAATTATAAATTTTGCATTTAATTAACTTATAATTAAATTGAACGCAGTTTAAGTTCATAAAAGTGGGATAAGAGTATGAGGCTAGAATACTCATAAGGAGGCTTTAGATTTTTTTTGGTTAAATATGTAGAGAGTGTGTATGCGCGTAGCACGAGAACATACTATGTACATCTGTACATAGATCATGTACAAATGAAAGATCGTACCGTGCTCGTTTAACACGCAAATGACATGCGCATTTTATATTATAAGTATGTTCATAATTTCATTAAATTTAGTTACATCATATATATATATATATATATATATATATATATATATATAGATACATCAATGCACTTGATTCCCACTTTACATAGACCATTATATAGGTAGCATATCCAAAAATTCCTCAATTCTTAAGTATTAAATATACACTAAATACATCTACATTAATCATATCAATTTCTGGTTAATGCTTCATTAGCCCTAGTGGACTTAAGCCATTTTAAAAACCTCGCAATTTATAAAATTATATCAACAAGTAACTTTTATCTGTTATTTATAATATAAATTGGCTAAAACATTTAAAAAAAAATTTAAATGAGCATTTGATAGAAAAAGTAGTTCAGTCATAAGAATACTATATACTATAGCGACTATAGATAGGCCTATCTCTGTCTTTATTTCTTCTAATCAAAAATAAATCGTAATTTACCTTAAAATATTAAATATTTTCTAGAATTTAAAAAATAAACTATAAAATTTTCTGTACGTATTTGAAAAAAAATGTTAGCTATGTGTCCACTTGTGGCTAAGGGACAAAACGTGAATGATATGTGTTTGGTATTGCTGATGACTACTATGTATGCTTGCTTTGTCGGTCGGCAGACTAAAAATAAAATTAATCCACCAACATTATATATTAATTAGACGAAATTTCTGCAGATATTTTTTATACGTTTCTTCAACGTTTGACGTAACAAAAACAACATCGTATTTTATTGGAATTAAATATCTTAACTATTTTTATAACAAATGGCTACGTAAATTCTTGAAGTTTTTTTCGATTAATAATCATTCGAAGACAAAATAGATAAATCTCATTTGGTTTTTGAATAAGCTACGATTATTATATAATTTACAAATATCCAATGGTTGATCGTTTTCTCTCGTTTTTATACTCAAATATTTAATTTATATAAATTCGAGATATTAAATATCAAGCAAATGGAAGTCTAAATGATTGTAAACCGCTGGCAAGTAATATGATATTTTGTACGTATGATACATGCTCACGCGCGTTTAATATTCTTCACTGAATTTATATCTTTAATCACATTTATTCTATTAAAAAATAGAAGAAAAAAAATACTTCTGCACTACTCTACTCACTATATAGTCGATAATATAAAGTAACGATTATATTCGTAATTACGTCTCTCGAGAGCTGAACGATCGACCGGCACATGAAACGTCTCTCTAGGGTAATGATCCTACTTTAGCAGAGTAGTTGTGAATCATGGATCTTTATATAATTACATGTACTTTATAGGTATATAGGTGAGTAGAGCATAAAGTACCAGTCGCTTTTACATGAAATTTTCATAAGACAAAATCAAACGTTTGATTGTTCTATTCTAATATTTCTAATATTTCTAATATTTCTAATAACAAATATTTGTTACATGTTACTTCACTTTTATTAATATCTTTCTATTTATTCTTCTCTTCCTTTTCTTTATATATTTGTCACTTTCATTCTTATTCATACTCCTTTATATCACATAGAAAATCTCATACATTCTTTTTCTCTTTTGATTATAAATGTGTACATAATAGCTTCTCTACAATATAATATTACCAGTTTATCTTCCTTTAATAAATAAATAGATGATGTAAATATAAACGCTAAAATAAGAAAGATATTTGTAAACTAATGAAATTATTCCACATGTCTATAAGCATAAATATTGTTTGTATAATTAGTTACAATTAGCATATCACATTTAGCATATCGTATTAAAAAAATTTTCTATTATAATTTTAAATAACGGTTCATAACTAGGTAATTTGTATTCAAATTTTCCTTAATCATAAATTTAGATATTACATAAAGTATTCTTAAGAAAATAGTTTATTCGTTCTTAAAAGCTGCATGTATTAAAATTTATAAAAAATTATTCGTTAATAGTGGAATTTTAATTATTAAAAAATTTCTTTTCATCATAAAAGTGAATTTCAGTATAAAAGACACAAAGCTATCATGTTTTAATTATAAATAATAATCGTTTACTCGCAATATACTTACCTGCAGATTATTTTACAGTATGTATACAGTATCTGTCAAAAAAATTGATCGTAAACAGATAAAATTTCATAAGAACATTAAATTATTAAATATAATCGATAAAATATTTAAATTAGTTTTCCTTTCACTATTTTCTATGTGTAAGAATATAATGACATTAAGATTAATTATTAAAAAAACTTTGGTTTAATCACTCATTTAACTTCTTTATTTATTATGTTCCAAGATTGTATATAATAATAATAATTATTATAATTATTATTATTATTATTATTATTATTATTATTATTAGGTAAATATAGCACTAAAAATATTTCTTATTCAATTGGATATTTAAAATAGTTGTTCTTTGTTCGGGTTTCTTGTATATACACAGTTAGCCTAAGTCCAATCACAAAGGCACCTGAGCAGATGAACATGTATACAGATTTAAACACCTATTTGCTAAAACTATGTATGTCATTGCACATGTAAGTCACATCTGCTGCCTTCTCACATGCTATACGACGACCCCTTACAATACATGATATCGTAGCATCAGCGATTAAATGAAGCCTCATAAAAGTTGAAACAACCATAAAACATAACATGAAAGTAGAACAATGAGAAACTCGAGGCTAGAATAATCGCAAGCTTATGAAAAAGTAAAAATTATTTTTAAAAGGTTTGAAGTTATTTCAGCTGGCCTCCTGAATTTTAAATTGAATAAAAATTTCAATTTCTTGAACTATATCTTCATGACATATTACCTTTTAAATTTTATATACGGTTTTCAAGTGTACTTCCTGTTTACACTACTCGAAGATAAACAATTTCTTTTCCATATAAATTCATGTTAAGCATTTATCAAAATATATACAAATATCATATTTCGCCAGCATAATCAGCATTACATTAGGTAGTAATGTATCGGTATATCTTAGAATAAAAAACGTATTTATTTTAATTTTTTTATGCAGATATTATAATATATAGTACAGATGTAAATTTAATGTGTATAATCAAGTGAAATTGATACTTCTGGTAATTCTAAATGGTGTTCTGAAAAATTATTCAATTTTCAAAAACCTTAAAAAATTGATGCAGATATAGAGTACACGAAGAATAGTTTATTACGTGATGTTTGATTAAAATATTATAGTATTTCTAAAATTTTATAAGTCTCATAAGGTTATAATTTTACTTTTGTGTAACTATTATTTTATGCGCACGTGATATTAAATTAAAAAATTTTTTAAACAAATAATAATGCATTAACTTTAAAGCATTATATGTATCCTCTATTATTGATATTTTTGAATTATACAACTGCACTATTCGTATAAATAGATATTCGTATAAAATATAATTATAACATACATACAAAGGTCAAGAGCAAACAATAAAATGGATTAAATGGAAAGAAAATAATTTGCATAAGCCAAACTCTAATCATTCGTTTTGTCGCATAATTAGATATAATAAATTCAGTGAATCATTTTCAATTTTGAATTATCATTTTTTTTTTTTTTTTTTTTTTTTTTAAGAAAAAAAAAAAAAAAAAATGTTGCAAAAATATATATAATTAATTAAAGTTGCATTATCAAATTCAAAATCTTATGCCTCTAGTATATACAGTTTCATTTGTAATATTTAAAAATGGAGCTGGGAAATCTTATTCTGGAAACATGTAATGCAAACTTTCTCTTAAATATTAAAAATATGCATTAATGTTGTAAGATTTTGAATTCCCATTTTCATATCTATGACATGAAGTGGGTCGGAGGTACGAAATGTCTATTTAACTTTTAAGTTAATATAATTATATATAATACCATTAGCTATAATACAACGCTAAAAACATCGGTGCGATACATAATTACTTGAAAAAGTGTGAAACATTGGATACACCTATTCAATAAATCGGAATAAACATATTATTACTTACAGCTTTATGAAGTGAATTTACAATGATTTCATTACAATTGAAATTTTTAACATTGACAAATCTGCTTCACGAAACCATTTACAAGTACAAATGCACTTCTGCACTCAGCATGAAATTCCCATCTCCTTATACATCATAAACACTGTGTAAAGAATATTATTTTTATAATTTGATCTTATTTATAATTATACTTTTGTTACGGCAATATTCCCATCCTCGGTATCCTTGTTGTAAATCAAAAATTTTTATTTATATCAAGTAGAATTTTAGATGTGTAAATTTAGACATTAATACATTTGACAAATTAGAAGTGGCGAATTTTTATCGATGAGATTATTGTCAAACTAACTGCACTCTATATGCTATTTATTTATTAATGAATTAGTCTAATTTTTATCTAAAACCCTGTATTACGTTTGCAATTTATTTTATTTTTTTTTAACTATTTATCGGTTATAAAATAGAATAGAAAATGAAAAATAATGCATTCGTATATTTTTTCAAATGCTTAAGTTGAATGTAAATATGCATATTAATATTCACTACATAATGTAAATTATAAATCATGTATATACATAAAACTTAATATGAAATATACATTTAAAAAGTGCAGATATTAGCAAATGCATTTTCGTTTTGACTTTTCATTTAATATATTTTTTTTAATTTCATTAAGCAAAATATAATAAAAACTTATAAAATCGAACTTATAAATTCATTCACGACTATGTTCGATTTTTCTTTTGCAACCATAATACTTTCTATTCAAAACACGTATTCTGACTCATGAGCTAAATTGGTTTTATAAAAGATTTATTGTTTCACTTCAAGAATGACCGCAATCAATAATAATTTATTGTACGGTCGTTCATTGATATGAAATATTCTTTTTGAGCCTTAGATATTCGTACCCATTCATTTACATTTTAACATTTTAAATTAATTATATTTTCACTATTTATATACACAAATCACGAAATGATCGCGCAAAACATACGATACGGACTTGCTGAATAAATCAATATTATTGACAAATTACACATTTTCTAATCTAACATTTTCTTATAAAAAAAAAATTCATGTTTAATGTTTCTAATCGAAATGTACAAGTAAACGATGTTAATAATAAGGTTGTCTGCGTTTGTTTTCTTACGTTGACCCTGTTACTACTCGTGTATCAATCCAATCAAAATTTGCAACTATACCGCCAATCGAAATCACGTGATCCACGCTGTGATCTGAAGAGAGTGGTAAGAATCGTGTTTTACCTTTTTTTTTTTTTGAAACAGACCGTTTAAAACATTTTATGATTTTAACTAACGCTGTCTAGTACATTTAGAAATAAAAGGATTAATTTGAGGGAAGGAGGTACTAATATTATATTTTAATCATAAACGACTATTTCGCATTTTTAGTTTAAATTTACAAACATTTTCTAACGAACATAAAGAATTCAGTTTAGATAATTTCCTTCGAAATACAGTCTTTAAAAACAATTTTATGTATTTTCTTTTACTATGCAATGAATTAAAGTGTTTCATGTAAGTTACATGCAAATAAAGACCAAAGAATAAAACATTTGCATGCCAGCTCGATATTATAAAATCATACTATAAATATTTTTACAATCTTTTACAAAAACAGACTGATGTGTAATACCAATCTTAATAACGTGACTTGCTGTGCTAACCGCGAATCGCTCAACTATTAAAAATATTTTCATTTTGTTCAACTTGAACAGAAGCAATCTAAAGCTTTTCAAATACCTATAAATTCTGATTGTGTGAAATATTTTAATACTTCAAAGTGTTCCATTGTAAAGCACAAATTGAGAAATTTTCTCAGCTTACGTTTTAAATTCAAAATTATAGATAAATATACAAAACAAATGTTTGGTCTTTGATTGTGGCGAATAATTATTTTAAATAAAATTGCAAAACGCTGTATGATAGATATAGGAGATCACGCAATTGTGTCGGTATTGTATATTATTTTCAATGCGCAAGGACTTGTAACGTTAGTCTATTATTAAAAGATATGCTATTATTTACAGTATTCAACAATAACGTAAAGTTATTTATATATGACTTAACAAAAGAAAAAAGAAGTAAAATCAATTTGAGAATTTTAATTTCGGGTTCTATTATAATGTTTACCTCCTTTTCTTAAATATAGATTTTTTTCAAATTTTCTCAATAATGTAAATTAATCATAACCTACTGATAATTTAAATATATCACTTTCTATAGTAATGTAACTGACACTACGCATGAATATGTTAAATGTCTATGCACGACGCAATAAAAAAAAAAAAAAAAAAAAAAAAAAAATTTTCAATACTTTCGGTAGAACAATTGAGTATTAGCATTCATAATTAATATGAGCATGTTTTGTGTATACTAATATTGCTATAATACTCACCTAACTTTCATACTTAAGCTAAGGAATTTATCCGACTATTAATTTTTAATCACAATTTTATTCTTCCCAATCCTCTATCTTTCTTTTGGCCCAACTCTTACCTATAACATATATAATATTAAAACTGACATTTTAAAATATAATTCTTTATAAATTTTCTAATTCAATTAATTTTTTATACTTTAAATATAAAGTTTCAATATTTTTTTACATTAGATGGAAGTAAGCATTTTATTTATCGTTATTGTATCTAAAATAGAAATGATTGCTTCCGATTTATTAAGTGCTTGTTTTTATTTTAATTATAATTATAAACTTAATATAACTAAATGTTCAGGAGCAAGGTCCAAGCTTAAATCAATGTTACCATCGCAGCTATAAATTTATTGTAATTGCATTGCTTTGAGATGAATAGAAGTCATCGGAAATATGTAGCGGAATATATATTTTTTATTACATACAACGAAGTATCTGTGATGGGAACAGTTCGCACACAAATCAGATAAAAAAAGTGTTTTAGAGAAAGTTTATCGGACGTAGAGCTGAAACACATATGAAGTAATATAGTGCTATTGTTACAGATGCGCAGTCGCATAGTAAAATGTTTTGAGCCCTTCGTCCGCTAAATCATTTATTTCTATATTTGTCCACTGTTCAACTGAAATAATTGTTTATGCCTTACAGTTTCTGTTTAATCAAGCTGTGATTGTATTTCTATTCATATTTATATATAAATATATATATAATTGTCCGTATGTATATGTACGCGCGCGTCTGGATATACTTTTTTTAAATTGCTTCTTGTTGATTTTAAAATTATATTATATTTAAAATATTATGAATAGTATTATATAGTTTTAAGCAAATTACATAGCTGTTTCGTGTGATAGATTCGAGCGAGGAATTGCTCAATTGTATTATCCGTATTAATTTTTAGTTTACTATTATTATTAATGAAATATGAAGCAGCTCGACCAATGAATATAACAAGAGTCGAGCTCCGTTGTAATTATCATTAAATTTATACCGAAATGTTTTGCGTACTTCAGCTAAAGGCATGATCACAAAGAAGGGCTCGCAGGTAAAGGAATCAACCGACGGAAGCACAACGCTCGAGGATGAAGAAGTTAAAGGTAGGATTATCAATTTAATTCCTAAAAATTTCACAGATTTGGCGATTTTTTGAATAATTGCCAATATTTGTTGTTAATAAAATTTAATATGAACGTAAATTTAAATAACCGTACTTACAACTGTTATTAATTATAATATTAATTTATATAATTATAATTTATACACACACACACACACACACACACATATATATATATATATATATATGCGCGTGAGTGTGCGTGAGCGTGTATTTATATATATGAACAATAATAATCTTAAGTAAAAGTTTCGATAGGTACTTTTAGTATAGTGAATGATATAAAAGTTTTATTAATTTATCAGTTTTGGTGCTTTGCAATCAAGTATTTTACTGAAATTTATAAGCTTACAGTTAGTGTACAGTAGTATTTAAATTATTATAAATAATGAGTAAAAATAGTTAACGAGAAAAGATTTATCTTTTATTGATGCAAATACAGCAATAAAAGATTTTAGATCTCAATTGCTTCATTCATAAAAAACTTGTTTTCGATATCTGTGACTACTATCATTATCATACGTGTGTAATTAGCCCTCGTTGTGTACTCTTGTAGACGACATTGACGTATATCTAATAACCTGCAGTACATTATAACCACCAAATAGCCATTCTATTTGTCTCTACATTTAAACTCTTAAAGTTATCACATAATCATGCTGTAATCATAATTGTAATCATGTAATGTAATTGTAATAATCTCTCTCCAGATTAATATTTATTCAATTGATACGTGCCTAACACGTAATACTGCTTGTATTGCGCTCAACACACTTACATGTTACTTAACGTAGTTTTGATTCTTCTTTATATATATATATATATATATATATATATATATAAACATGTATGTATGTGTGTACATATATATATATATATTAATAAGAGGTTACGAAATCAAATAAGTATCATTTCTACAAATTAAAAAAAAAAAAAACTGAAATCCGACTGCTAAGCGTAAGCCCGCATAAACACATAAATATAATACACATACATGCTCAATGCAAACGAGCATATCATTAATCACGCACCATCCCAATCATCGAGCAAAACGCGATTATTAAAACCAGAAAGCTCTTGCTCAATTGCAATCTTCAATAATAATTCGACCGCGACCTCAAAACTACTCAAACGAAATCTGCGAGCATGTCGTGACGTACATTTACCCATTTGGCGCTCCGTTACATATCGGGCGTAAAGATACAAAAACTCGATCGCTATGTAAGTCGCTGTGAATGCATTGACGAATGGACGATATGTGGACGATGCCGTGTAATGACGGGCTCGAATCAATAAGCGAAAAATACCATGATAAATGTCGCTCGCGCCGCAAGAGTATCTGGTTTTCCCGTAAATATGTGCAATTACGTATGTGCATTGACGGTTGCACACTCATGCACCTGTGTACACGAATGATACGGGCATCCTTGTTTAACGCACGATCGCAAGTGCCTCATTTATGTATTTCCATTGGTATTCCGTGTATGTTACCTATTTATTCTCTCTTGCTCTGCTCATCCCTATACCTTATCTCGTAATTTCCCGTATCTCTCCCTCTTTGTCACCAGTTATCTGTCTTTCTACCTTTCTTTATCTTGCGTCTAATAATCTCCCAATCCGCATATAGCTTATGCACGTGTCCCCATCGTGTTTAATGCGCCAAGTATCATACATCATAGAACATACCCATAAATACAAATGATGACGAAATATTTTCCTTATACACCCCATTTTATAAATTACACCCCATTTTATATTCAGTTCATTATCAGTATTGATAGTAGAACAGTTGTTATGCAGAGACACTGATTAAATTACCGACTAAATTGACAATGAGAAAATTGAATTTTTTTTTTTAATTGTGATACAAAAATAATAGCGATCCCTCTGTATAATTTTATGCATCGATATTATTTTAAAATTTTGGAAATGATGCTCAAAAATCCATAACACGTAGTTGAAACGCACTCTATACGTCTTCGATCAACACGCATGTAAATGAAATGAGGAATGAATTAAAAGCGATTAATGCTGAAGTACGTGGCTAATTAATGGTCGCAGATCATCTGGTTTCTTTGTCTTTTTCTTTCTTTACTATTATTAAAAATGTTAGTTATTTCTTTTATTATCCATTGAAGACGGGCTCAAAGCATCGACCACCACTTTCAACTACCAAGAATAAATAATGTTGCTTCAATAAATCATACTCAACACTAAATAGATTTTCTATGTTTTTGTGCTTGTTAGATTTTTATTATTATTGTATATCACTGGAAAATGACATAAAAATCATCATTATTCCTAGAGTTATAAAAATATATCAAATAAACATTCGAGTAATTATTAGACCTTTTTTCTCTAATATAATATTTAGCTATTTACCGTATATTCTGTGTTTAAATCTATCCTATACCGTACTATGTTCTATTGTGAATCCGATTATAAGGTCAGCATTAGTACAGACTTTAATAGATTTTTTAGATATTTTTATAAGATGTATTGACAAAGGATATTTATAATGAATAGTATATAGTACATGCAATACAGATGGGAAAAGTTACTTTGTAAGTTATTATAATTAGTTAATGCGCGATCCTTTCTCCAAACAACATCGTACGCCATATAATAAATATTCTTAGTGTCACCCAGTCATTAAATCTATCTTTTTATACATTAAATTAATCGTTAAATATATACAGTATATTTTCATTATTTTCAGCTTACTAAACACCTTACTATCTTATATTATATTTTATTTTATGAGTATTTTATTAAAATGACTACAGCTATAACTTAATTTATCAACATTACAATTCTCAAAATTTATTACTCTAATAGAATTTATATTTGAAAAACTAAAATATATGTGATTAATGGTAGTAAATTATATATATAATAATAGTAACTTAACCGAGATACGACTTATTGCATATATTTGTATAAAGTCCCTTAGGGACGATAGTTTGTAGATTGAATGTATCAATGTATAAACATGATTTTTAATTAAGATGAATTATTGATGTACGTGAATAAGAAAAGAATAAGTAACAATTAAAATATATGAACATTTATTTTACATAGATTAAATATTCGAAATTAAAGTAGCAAAATTAAATTATTTGT
Source organism: Ceratosolen solmsi marchali (assembly GCF_000503995.2). NCBI lineage: Eukaryota > Metazoa > Arthropoda > Insecta > Hymenoptera > Agaonidae > Ceratosolen > Ceratosolen solmsi. The sequence goes on from NW_011948430.1 coordinate 3,822,473, forward strand.
GTTTTATTACTATTACTAGCTGTTATCTACACTTTAATATTCTGCATTTTTATATGATTGCCTTTTTCAAAATTTCAACTTATTCTTCATTCGCTTACTTTCACAAAAATATCATTTCTGTTCCGACACTTTATTAGGAGATAATTATTTTTATATTTTGACATACATTATTCTATCAGAAAGAGCCTTTTTGATAGAAATAAAATTCAAACAGGAATGATCATCATTACTATTTTATGAAAATTACAATCAATTGAAAAAATTCATTTCTTTTTTTTTCTTCTTTATTCTGTAGCTCGACAAAAACCTTTTTTTTTTAACGTATTTATGTGTCAATATTCAGAAACACCTCAATGACAAAAAATATACAAAAATGCACTACTTTACTTTTGTCCTCACGTGTCCGTCTAGTCCGGTGTTATGGATTTATGAACACCAGATTTTATATGGTCCAATTTCACATTGTTACTCCCCTTAGCTCGTAATCGCACTTTTGCATTTGATCTGTATGAAGTTCAAATATATAAATTATAGTTTACATGTCTGTTTGTTCGTATATTTGTGCGTGCGCGCGCAAATGTATTTGTGTGCTATCGCGCATGTATACGCGTATAATAACAACAGTTTTATTTCACATTAGTCTTTTCAGACAAAATCTAATTGGATAACAATCTTGATCAAACATTTAAGTTGTTTGCATGTTTTCTTCACTTTTTAAAAGCTCAAAAGTTATATCTAAAAAAATATATTATAGAAAGTTGGAACGAAAATTTTATAAAAATAGTTGATTGCAATTAAATTTTCTTATGCAATATATCCTTAAGAAATGAAAATTATCTATATAAAAGTATTTATACATAATTTATTGCATGCGCTTTGTACTATATAATTCCTGTATTAACTTCTCTGACGCTGTTATCTTCTTCTTCTTTCTTTTTTTTTTTTTTTTGTTTTTTGTTTTTTCAATAAACAATACTACTATTATGTAAATAATGGTTATTTCATTATATATGAGAATGGTAATAAAGTTAATATATAAATGGAGTTTGGAATATGAAGCTGCTAGTGAAAGATATGCTAAGGTTGTGTTATATTGCAACTGTAAGTGGCTTAAAAGTATAAAACTGTAACCATATTATAAATAAAAAAGTTAAGAATAACAGATGATAAAATAAAGAAGGATTAAAGGTGCGCTAATAAATGTATAGGCTCTTAATGCAAAAATGAAATTTTAAAAGAAATTGAATATTATGATGACATATAATAGTCGTATCCGTGATGTGTATGTGTATATGTTGTACAGAGGATAAGAAGGGCGGTGTCGATCGGAGCAGCACGGTCATTGCCAAAGAACCCGAAGGTAACCTCATCTACACACCAAACAAACTCTTTGATGTTTTTAGTTTTTGATCATTCTTATTATCAATTATCTATCTATTCATATACGCCAGCGCATACACTCTAACAACGAAGCTAAGCTAAGCGCGTAAGCGATTTTAACGGGCAATCAGAGGCTTACTGCAGTTCATAACGCCATCATTTGCTTAACGTCGCTCGTTGTCACGCATCGATTACTATTCCCGGGAGCTCTTTTCCCGATGAAAATTTATAACCGTCGAGCGCTAATTACCTTGCTGTACACGTGTACTGCAATGTCCATGCGGCGACGAAGTGGCGTTTCAACGAGGCGACGAGGCTTTTATTCTTTGTTTTCTTCTCATTTACACACACACATATATATATATATATATATATATATATATATATATATATGTATATATATATATATTTATTTTTTGTTTTGTTTTGTTTTGTTTTTATTTTAGTTTTTTGTTTGGCTCATATTAAGCGCGAAGCTCGAAATACTTTAAACATTAAATATAAATGAGCGTCACGCTGGTTGAATTAATGACGAAACTGGTGAGTGCCGACTGGCTAATCCGATCAAACAGCAAATACTTTCGAGGTTCGCGCGAGCGAATGCGCTTAACGATCGTCACATTCAATGGACAATCAATGAATATGTTCATTTATTAGCGATTTCTGCGACTATTTTCGCCACCTTCTGAGTACAAAGTTTCCGTACGCGTCTACCATCAATTCAATTAAACTAACACACGATATTATAATTCTGCAAGGTGTGAGTCGTGCCTAACCTACACTAAAAATGTAACTTGTGTCTAACAATGAATTAACAATACTCATTTCTCAGCGAGCAGTGATTGTATATAATGCAATGAAATGTAACGCTTTTCGTTTTGCGTCGATAGTACCGTGTGCCCGGATCGAAAGCGTGCAAATCCACGGCATCGAATGGACGCGCGTCGTTGAGGTATGAAAGACTCGTCGACGATGTACAGCCAAGAGTCCAAGGGTCGGCTCGCTGCAACGCCATCACGTGGCATTATTTTCGGGTGGCGCGCGTTCGCAAATAGCTCGCGGCCGCCAAACGGAAATACCTGGCCGCGCTCGAGGATCCAGTCCGAGGCAGCTGACTCGAGCAGCTGGCCATCGCGTGCGCCGTCGAGAGCCATGTCGAAGCTGCCGGGAGCAATTAGACAGTCGGACTGTGAGTTTTCATAAAGTCGCCCCTGCCTAAGCATCACCTCCATCCGCCCGTCCATCATTCATCGCTCGTCCCATATCTATCTCTCACCGTCTGTGGGTGAGAAGCAAGCGCGCGACGTAATTCTGGGAGATTGTCAACGAATGCTCATCCTGAGCCGTTGCGCGTTAAATGTGAATCGCCAGTGCGATGATGAGCTTACTCGGGCGATCGCATAATCATCAGTGTCGAAGATCCGCTGGTAATTGGGAGATTTTTATGACGTATGGCCCGCAGACATTCGAAAACTGGAACAGTTACCCGAGCCACCGAGAAGTAGCTCCGTGGGTCGCATTTTTGCCATAAAGTGGAAAGCTCGTCGAAGTCGTGTCGTACCTCGTCCGAGAATTTCGCTAGGATAAACATGCGCGCCAGTCTCGACGAAACTCCTTGGAAATCCGTACGTTCGCGCTCCCGACGCTTTCTCGAGTTCTCGCCACGCGGGCGTCGAGCGAGCTTGCTAAGAGATAAAAACCCTAGCTAATTAGCTAACGGAGTCGCTGCTTCTCATTCGCCGCAGCTCACCTAATCCGCTTTCTTGCCAATTCCCGCTGGCTCGACTCTTGTAACGCAGCTCTTCTTGTCCATGTCTTCGAACATCCCGCGCAGCCTACGGATCGCAGGGAACGCCACCCAGTAGTCCCGCCTCCGCAGTCTCGGCCTTCTCCAGGGCGGGCATGGCCCACAGCCAGAAACAGGCGCCCGGTAGTCCCCTCGGCATCGCCGCGGCCCTCCTGCAGGGCGCTCAAGGTAAACTACAGATGCTCCGAGGCGCTCAAGTGGGCCGATACGATTGGTGCCTTATAGCTCCTCGCTCTAACACCCCCCCCCCCAAGGCTTATTATGCTCCTCGTATCGACAATCGTTATTGCCGAAACTCGATTGGGATGTCAGCCTTGTCAGCAGTTGTTAACGTTTTGTGCCGACAGCTAAAATACGATCACTTACATATATTTGATTTTTTCTTTTCTTGTTTGTTTGTTTGTTTTTTTTTTTTTTTTTTTTGTTCTTTTACGACAAGCTGTGCAAATGTGATTGAAGCAACATTGTGCTGTTCACAATTACATCGTTATCGAGACGCTCAGAGCAAGTAGCGAAAGTCTTAAAGGAAGATCGCGTTAACGTAAAGAGTCGCATATCTTCATGAAAAAAGCTCATCAAAGACGACGTGCGAGTGCGAGTGACAGTAGAGTCTGATAGGAAAGGCGAGCTGCTGTGCCGTGTTTTGCTCTCGAACAGTAGCAGTGTCGTACGTGTGGTGGTTAAATTTTGGCTCTCCTTCAGCCTCGTGTGACAAATAATCTTTTCTCTTACCAGGATTATCGAGTAGTCAGCGAGCAACGCTCGTTTTAAGCTCGATTCTTTCCATCCGCTCTGCATGCCACCGCCCCGCGAACCTCCCCTCACTTCTTCCTTATCTCATCGAGTATAGAGAATTTTGAATATTTGCTTCTCGACTTTTCCAGCTCTCTTTGCATACTAATCTCAATTTTCCATCCCGTTTAACGAACGCAATCGAGATTTGAGCGATACACCCCCCAGCCCGCCCAACGATTGTCTCGTTTCATTTATTGCTCTCTCTCACACACACGCACACGCACACGCACACACGCGCGCGCGCGTGCGTACACTCTTACTCTCACTCTCCACGTGTGTGTTTGTGCGTTTGCTAGTGTACGATACTTCGAGTGGCTTGCCCTGCTCATCGCTAATTCTACATTTCCCCGCTCTATTTTAGCGCGAATTTCTCTAGAATGAACATTTTCTATGCACATGTCATTCAAGGACAGGGATGCGAAACAAATGCTGATCAAGCCCAATACAAAATATCTAACGAACGCTTTACATTGTATTTAAGATTGTATTTAAGAAACGAGTTGTAAATATTTTTTGAATTCATTATTATTTCTATCAATGGCCTTCGGCATCCACTACTCTACTGTATTACAAAATGATTATTGTTCACTTACAAGTGAAGATATTTGGTGAACGGTCATTAAATGGTTTGAAGCGCCAATGTAAAAAGTGAATATCTAGAAGAAACCCAGCACATAAAATGCTCAAGTACATTGTCCAGCAATACAGAGCCGGCGAACCGGTAAGCTGTGTGCAACCGTTCTTCTTTTAAAACTGTGCATGATTAATATTGTTGTTATATTAACGATTACGAATTACTCTTACCACTATTTATTTTTTGATTATAAATAGAATTTAATGAATAACACAGACGTACATAAAAGTATTTCTATTTTTTTTTATCACCATTAAAACAATTCAAGAAGTCTGTCCACTATACAATGCATGCAAGTAGAGAGCTTTGCTTTTCATAATATTTACATATTTTAATGTATTAAATTATTTAGTTTGAGCGCTTGGTTTTGTAATTTTGTTTTACACTTCCTCAGCAAGGCTAATAATTCCTAAAAAAAGCTAAGAATTCTAAGAGTAAGATATCTGAATAGTTGGAATAATTTTATATTATAAAGTGTAAGAATAAATTATTTTAACGCTCATTCAGAGAATTTTATTGTTAATTGCTCTTATAAATGTGTGAACATAATAATAATAATGTAAATTAGATTTCATTTGATTACTAATTATTATAAATTAATATTTAACCAGACAATTTTGTATTTCATTGGACAACAGAGTTTATTGAAAAAATTAACTTTTTCTATAAGTGTAACAAACTTTATTTCCAAATATTCTTTTTCTTTTTCTGTTTTTTTTTCTTTGTTTATTTGTAGGGACGAAGCACAATAATAATTATATTTAGTTTCTAAATTAATTATTTATAGTATATATTTAAGATCTTAATATTTAGGCAAATTCTATAAACTTTTGAACTAATTCTCTCCTTAAAAAGTATATAAAGTAAAAATACTTTTACGGTATTCCGATTATACTCGTATAAAAAAAAATGTTAATCTTAATTAGATTGTTTGTAAGATCATATTTTTGGTTTATAACGCAATACATTTTTATTGCTTTTAAAAGTTCTTTCTGTATATATACTGTAACGAATACTGAGTAATTGAAAAATAATTATTAACATTTATAATTGCAAATTACAATGTTAATTTGAGAAAAATGAAACATAATACTAAATTTCTCTGAGCGTGCTACTTTTTATATGGATAAATGTACCGTAAAAATCTTTTGAATGTATAAAATATCACACATACAGGAACGTGTAAATGTAATAAAGTTTTAGAATTGTGTGATTTACAATGAAGTATATAAAATAGAAGAGCATGAAAAGAAAATACACAATGAAAGACAAAATATAGTAGCGATTCCCATTGCTAAATGACGAAACAAATGTATCTATTACATTAAAATTTTCCAAAAATAGAATCATGAAATAAATATAAGTTCAGCGTTACTTTATGCAACAATATATATATATATATATATATACTTTTTACGCATTACTTTCTCCAATAGTCTAATTGTTTAAACATTTTATTGATAGATTATATTTCAAAATCACTATGTCGAATCGCACAAATCAAAATGTCTCTATTTTGAAAATTCTGAATGTGGTGCGCTATGCTATTATATATGTAGATAAAAGAAAAGCTTCGAAGTTTAAAAAGGCAAAGATGGATGTCGATTTAAAGACGGACGAGTGTCTCCTATTTTTGTCGAGTGTCATGGTACAAATGTCTTCCGATTCATTTCTTAAAAGTGGCGTAGCGGAGCCTCTAAATTTCAGCAAAACGCATGATATAAGCTCGCGCACACCCTGAAATTTATACTGCCGATAATGGGAATTCGCTGCTATAATTCGTCTGTCTTGTGCGAGATTGAACTTTAAGAAATCGGCAAGGTTGAAACGGGGACCCGAACGCGTTGGATATCAGATGAAGCGGCTACTGTCTCCCGGGGAAAATCATTGTTGGCAAATTGGTTGGTTGTGTGTGATTTAGCGAGCGGGAGCGGAAGCGGAAGCAGTTCCAATCAAAGCAGCAGTAGTAACAGCCAGAACAGCCAATGTGGCACATCGCCCTCGTGTATGGCTTCACCGGGATACCTCAATGCCGACGACGTTAACGTCAACAATGACAACGGCCTGTACGCTTCAAGGCGCCAGAGCTCTGCAAGCACCGGTCTGTAGCTCTCTCTCTCTCTCTCTCTCTCTCTCTCTCTCTCTCTCTCTCTCTCTCTCTCTCTCTCTCTCTCTCTCTCTCTCACTCACTCACTCTCTCACTCAATCACTCTCAACACACACATATATATATACCAACTATGTATACATATAAATATTTTATAAGGCACATTTATACAACCACCTATGACATTGTGTGCCGCACTGCAAGACTTTGAATAAATTTGCGATCCTTTTTTAAATTACTTAATTATGGAGCGTTTGATAATTTTAATAAACATTCAATTTAAGAATATTCAATATTGTGCGCACGCGTACTTAATGTAAAATGTTATAAGTCAGTGTCAGTCGATTTCCGTCCACATCATATATTTTGCTTCGGCTAATCATACATTAAACATATGTACGCGTTATATTTTCAAAGACAAATGACTCATCAACCCTAATGAATTAATTGCTAAAGTCAATTCATCAAGACATTAGTGAAATACGTTGTTGCTTTCATTATAAATATACATTTCGCGCCATACGTTACACACAAACTTTTCTCGACAATCTCATCAGTTATTCGTAAAAGCTCGCAAGAGCTTAAATACTCATATGCATTACGTTCATTTTATAATAATAGCTCGGCATACCTATCTGTCAGAGTCTCACATTGAGCTGAATAACCGTGTCCGCGCACGTTTTTCTCTCAAATATTACAACTTAATTCACCTTTTTATAATTAAGCTACTCGCTCGTTTGCTCGTTTCATGCACTCTTCCTAACGATTTTGTAAGGTTTTCGAGCGCCAACTTCACAGATATACAAAATCCTTACGTTGTTGAATGGAAGCAAATTGGCATCATTACTTTATTGCAAAATTTGTTTTTAAAGAAACTATTTGTCACGTATTTATGTTCTTCACAGAAATGTGCAGACGAGCGAACCAAGATATTCAATCTTAAAGCAAAGATTTATTTTATTTCTCTTATTAAGCACGAAGGTATTGATTATTAAGTAATATTCGGACTATCGTGTAATTATATTTCTTTGAGAGGTTTTGCCATTTAATCGTCAATGTGATTAATTTTGCAGATTTAATCGTGTTTTATTTTATTTTCAAAAAGGGTCTTTCGGAAGCGTTGAGACCGATTAATTAGATTTGTGAAGCTCCGCAAGCTTTTCTTCAATAATTTTTTTGTATCTATCGATCGATCAATTTTATAAATCGGATGAACAGCATTGTTTGTAGCGGATGCTTTTTTCACGAAAGGAAAACTTTGCCACATTCGCGCTCGTAGCACCGCGATCATAACAAAATTTTCTTGCAGCGATTTGCCATAACGGCACTACATCGTAACAAAAATCAATAAATCAATGGGTGAAACATTATTAGCTTTAAAATTACTTACGAGAGTGCATGTCTCAAACTATTACGAACGATAGTTTTTGCAACAAATAAAAAGACAGTATTCGTTTCTGCATGTTTACACGTGTGTTTGCGCTTGTACGTTGCATGTGCATCGAATTGCCAATCCTGAACAATCTATCCAGAGCCTGAGGGATACCGGCAGACTTCGGAGGGCTACGTCCAGCTCGGATGCGATCCAGAAGACGGTAAGAAAGCCGCCACCATCGGTAAGAAGGTAGTTGACCATAAGAAGGCAACGTCGAGTCAGGAGGACGGTTGCTGCCATTTGAGGCTGTGTAACTTGTCCTAACGACAATTCCCTCTCATGGAATTGTCAACGTACGCGTCTTTTACCTTTACCTTTTATTTGTAGTTTTTTTATTGTATTTTTTTTATTTTTTTTTTTATTTTTTTTTTTATTTTTTTTTTTTGTTTCAATTTGTTTTTTCATTTCAATCTTGTGGTGAAATTATTCAACTTTACTTTACCTTATTTTTCTTCTTTATTTTTTGTCCCGCGTAATTGTTCTACTTTTCATTAATAAACGACAAGTCGCTCATTTCAGAAAGTGTTCTAATTCCGTTCGCGGAACTTTCGAAAGCGCGCACTCTGCAAAGTGTTTTTCCGGGATACATTGACAAATGCTTGTGTTTACTAAGCGAAGGACCAAAGATAATGGCTGGTAAGGCCGGCGCCCACGATCGAGGCTCCTCGATTGCGCCAAATTCAACGCGCTAAGAGTTTAATAATGCTACTTCGAAACCTACTTTCTCTCGGTTTTATTTATTTTTTGTTGTTGTTGTTTTGTTATTTAAACATATGTCGAATTCGATATTCTATAAGGACGAGAATTGATTGCCGAATGGCAATTCGTAAAATTACGGGGCGCGAATATGCCGCGACGTCGCAAGCATACAACTATGAATACAGTCGTGGGTACGAACGAGGTTATCGGCCTCATTTATTCTTATATTATCGAGTTCGTGTGACAAGAGTGATAGAACGAGGTAAGAGGATGTTGAGAGGAAGAATTTTAAGAAGAACAAAGATTGAAAATTACGAAGGAGACTTGTACCTCTCAGTATTTTGCCATTAGAAGGCAGACAGTACCCTCAATATATTTATGAACTTACAAGTAAATATTCCTGTACCATTCTCTTATTTTCCCATACACTCTCTGTACCCCCTCATTCTTACACTTGCTCTGTCCTTACCCCTCTTGTTCTCGTGAACGACATGTAGCATCTCGTTCTTGTTTCTCGAGATCATCGACTCGCTATCGAGCGACAACAATTGAATCAGAATGTTTATGTATGAGCACAATGATTATACGAAACGTATATCATGTATAGCGGAATAAAAATTTAATACAATGTAAAATGTATAAGAATTGTACAATTTAGAATCGCACTTGTACGTAGAATTAGTGTATTATACATATGTAGCTATAACACCTGTTAAGTTGTATATACCCACATTATATGTCGGTTATGTCTACAAACAAATAAATGACTGGAATAAAAAAAAAAAAAAAAGTGGCATTGTCGTCTAATCGCGCTATATGTATCCATTTGCCTATTGTAGACTTGCAGAATTCCTTACGTCCATAAGAATTTACGAAATACTTTGGAAGTAAATACTTGAAAGTAATATCCTCCGATAGCTAGCTGCTTCTTTTGGTAGCCTTGCATTGTCCTAACTTTTTCAAGTTTACTCCCGTTTTTTTATCTTTCTTATTTTATTTAATCCCAATCAACCAAGGATTTCGTTCCCATCTCTATTATCAAATACTGCGGATTCGTGGAAATTTCCAATTTAGCCAAAGTCTCTTTAATTCCTAGTAAGCGTTAAAAAGTAAAGAATTCGATGTAAAGCTTAGATACTCGATGTGCCTCGAAAGCTCTCTCCATTATCTTTTTTTTCTATTTTTTTTTCTTTTACGAAAGAACTTGCACACTAGAGCAGGTAGAGGTACAATTTCAGCATGGCTATGCCAAACACTTCCTTTCTCCACTCTGCGGGGAAATCAATGGCTAGATTAACGCACACTATACGAATGGAAAATTGACTGCGGCAATGGCTCTCGCCATGTTCATACAAACATTTTACAGCACGTATGGCGCATACATTGGTACGGGAACAAGTATGTATAGGTACGACTTACACCTTGCGCGAAATTTTTTCTCTTTGTATACATTTTCTGGCTGAGCACAGAAGTTGAATGAAATGACAATGAGACGTACGAAGGCTTGATAAGTGCTAAGATCGCCGCGGGCTTGTTCGCTGGCTTTGTTCATCACGCAGCGGAAAAGTCGAGTCGAGCTTGATAAGGACATTTGAAAACACGCGTCTCATCATTCAAGGCGTCCAACGTGATGAAATCTTTAAATTTCAAACAATTTTAGTCGCTATGCGTACTTCAAGCGCTTTTACAACACTACTGTTTCCCTTGATATTTACAGCACAAAAGCATTTACCGCTACTTTGGCTCAAATCCTTTTTATTTTGCTTGAAGTTTACTCTCTTCTTCTGGCCGCGTTTACATACAATAAGATATAGACTGTTTACCTATGAATAATAGGACTGTAAATTGAACGAATAAGCCGATCAGAGTGAGTATTTTTCAATGTCGATAGCAGAGCTCAACTCGACTCGATAAGGTACGATCGATCGAGACTTCCATAAACGGCGCAGACTAAAGAAAAATTAAAGATTAGCGGTCTATGGCACGATCAATAAACAGCTCGTGAAAATGACGATGGATTTAAAAAGCCTCGAGTAAGTAATCGAGAGTGAAAAACTTTGTAATTAATTAAAGTCATAAGCCAAATGTTATCCACGTGACGCTTTGTTTTGTTCTTGAGCCTTTCGACAGTGACGCAAGAATGAAAAATGCGTCCTTAAGTGGATTTATCCTTTAGCGCGCGAGACTCGATGAGAGTTCGTAGCGATTCACTTGATGAGAAGTCTCGGTTCGGATACTGATGAAGAGCTTTTAAAATTTTTATTTGGTAATCAAGACACGCGAATCATCGAACCCTCGGTACGTTCGGTGATACAACATCTACTCACTTTTACAAGCACACAAGATTATTTTGAGTATCCATATTGAGATGCTACGCGTTGTCTTAAAAGAATTATAATATTGCTTGTAGACATACGAATCGTCTGTCCTATCAAGACCTGCAGCCAGCTTTCAGCGAACTCACAGTGCTCAGGTAATGCGCAATTCGTAGTCCAGGGACGCCCAGACGTGGTCCTTTTATAATTGCGTAGCTCAACGTATATGAAGTGTATATATATATATATATATATACACACTTTATATAAGTGCATTTCGATAAAGTAGTTTTATTAATACTGCATTTACATTGTCATAAAAGAGAGATACATATCCGTGCGCGAGAATTATGCAATTATAAAATTACAGCTGTTTAATAAATAAAATCTCTTTCCTTTAACTTCTTGTATTGAACAAAAAATATTATTTAAATAAATTTAATTGTTTATTTCTTATACATAATAGTGCAATTTATATACATACATTTTGCATTAATAATTTATTTTCTTGTATGTCCTTGAATATTTATTTATTTTATGCGATATTAAATAAAATAGCGTAATAAAATTCCTAGTAGTTCCTTAATCCAATTCGCTGAAACTGTACATGCTAACCTTTTCGGAAAAAATTTATAAAGATATTCGTTTTTTATTTATATTTTATTTTTTTATTGCAAATATTTAAATTCAACAAGATAAAGTTGCCATTTAGATTAATGAGCGATTTATCAGAATAATAGAACAACCACTGATTAATAACAATTATTAAACAAAAAAAATTTTTTTTTTTTGGTAGATATAGTGGTGGTCACGTTAATATTACGTAAATTAATATTTAATTTTATTTCAGTATACCTGTTTAATATTTGAAAAGAATTGCTATTATGTGAATATGATATAAAACGGAAACGCTATTTTCTTATCGTAAAATTTATAAAACGAGAGATTATAAAAATTATAAAGCAGGAAACAAGTAATTATAGCAATAGAGGGCAATATGTTGGAAATGATAAAATGGAAAAAATAATTTATTGTGTCAGTATTGTGAAAAAAAGTACGTCTTGGAAAGATAAAATTTAGTATAAATATGTTTTGAGTTATATTGTGAAGGCATTAACGTTTGAAATATTAGAATGTTAAAATTCAATTAGTCACAGTATTATTTTCGTATCGATTTTCATTTTTTTTTCTTTTTTTCTTTTTAATATAAAGTAATGGTATAAATAAGAAATCGTAAAGTGAAATAATGAATTAATAAAGAATAAGTTAAAGTATTTGATTTTTCATTCTAATAAAATAGAGCACCAAATATTGTATATGTAAAAATAGTCATATTGAAAATTTACAAAATGTGCAATTATTAAATAAACTTGACCTTAACCAAATAGTCAAAAACAGAATTTCAATATGGAACATAATTATGCGTTCACAAAATCGTAGATTTTGATAAAAGATACGTGCATGTGGCTGTTGTGCTGTACATTATTTCGGAGAGAGTCCGACGACGAGGTCGCGGAACAATCCGAGCGTTTTACTGATCTTGACGTATTGACGATTACAGCTCGTCGCCAGGAAATCATCAAGATGACTGAGCAGCTCATCGAGAGTATCAATACTGGCGATTTTGAAGCTTACACGTAAGTCACGACTTTTCTTATTTACAATAACTTATTAATTATTCTCATAATATTTCGAATTCATGTCTTAAGAAAAGAATATCGTCATAATAAAGCAATGTTCATATGACGTTAATAAATTATTAATCTGTTTAAATTTTCATGAATCGAATAATTTATGTGAACGTCATCGTTTAGTTTCTAATAATAGCATTTATTATATTATTATACACATTTTATATTATAAGCATAGCACATATATTACAAGCAAGCTTACACGTGAGTCACAATTTTTCATATTAACAGTACCTTATTAATTATTCTCATAATGTTTCAAATTTATTTCTTAAGAAAAGAAAATCTTCATAATAAGGCAATGCTCATATGACGTTAATAAATTATTAATTTGTTTAAATTTTCATGAAGCGAATAATTTATACCAACGACATCGCTTAGTTTCTAACAATAGCAAGATATAATTAAAAAGAATCGTAAAAAATGGTAAAAAAAAATAACGATATTTATTTAAGGATATAGTGTAAAGATAGAAAAAAATGTCGTAATTAATTTATTAATAATTAATTGGTATAAAATTATTTTTGTATTAAATTGGCTAATAATACACTATAACCTAGTTCTGCAGAAAAGTTGTAATTGGCACATAAACTCTCGTTTTCAAAATATAAAGAATCAAAGGCCTACTTTACTACAAGATAATATAAAAATTTTTGAACATAATAGAAATTATATATTATCTTTTAAAATATTAATTTTTAAATGAAATATTTATTAGAAATTTTAATAAGAACTCTACATAATATATGTTTATGCAATTAATTATATTTACGTACCTAGCTACCTTTTCAGTTGTAATAAATTAGTTCTTAAATTATTTGAAACTTAATTATAAAGTAATTTATGTTAAACTATGTTATAAATTATAACAATAGAACGAAAATTTTTCAAAATTATTAGGCTTAAAATTAGATAATCTCAGAAACATTGTTTGATACATCTTTTCGCACATTACAGTTAAAAATAGTACCGTTAAATTAGAACGCCAAAAGCAATTAATTTCCCTCTTCTATAAACTTATAAAGTGATATCACTAAATTATTATTGTAATAATTTCACTAAATTTATTGGAAAAACATTTAGCAAAATTTTTTACCATTTTCATGAAAAAAATATATACGGGGTAGATTTTTATTTCTTGATACTAACAAAAAAAATTAATTCATTTCAATTTATATCGTTATTCAATTATTTAATTCAAAAATTAAATTATTAAAAATTGACTCTTTGCAAATACTTCAAATTATCAAAACTCTATACAATAACATATTAATTATATATAGTTTACTGTAATCATTCTTTATTATTTTCACTTATTAATTATCAATATTTTAAACGATTTTTTGGAACATGAAAAAATACTTTTTCAACAAATAATTTTTTTACGTGTAATACAAAAATATATGATATAGTGTAGAATAATGTAATTGTAATATAATTGACTGTTGAAAAATGGATTTCAGAAAAATCTGTGATCCCCACTTGACTGCGTTTGAACCCGAGGCTCTAGGTAATTTAGTGGAGGGAATGGAGTTTCACAAATTTTACTTTGATAATGGTAATTATATCTTATTTGCATTACACTCTGTCGCTGTAATAGCTTACTACTTATAAAACTAAATGTGCTTCTATATTGCTAAGCAGTATTTGTTTAAATGTGTAATAACATCTATCTTCTGTACGTAATTTAAATTCTATATAATAATTAATTTCCATCAGCTTCTTAATTTTTCAAATTTATGTTTTTTAGTGTAGATCTTATGGAGTAACTGATTTTATAATATTATATTTAGAATATTATCATCTCGATGTATGCATTCATAATGATATTTCAAAATATGTTCGCTCATAATCGAATAATTAAATATAACTGAGAATTAACATTCTATTGAAAAATATAAAAGTTGTCATGAATTGAAACCAAATTAATTAAACTTAAACAAATCGTATCTCATTATTTGTGGTATAATATGTAATTTGATTTATAACTTTGGATTTTGTCTTATTGCATAAAAATCGGGAGCATACTTCAATTTGTTCTTAATATTATTAAATTGAATATTAAATATTGAATTACAAATAATTAATAAGTGAAAAATAATGTTTAACAACTTTTACATGTTAAAGCGATTACAAAAATATTTGTAACACGTTATTTACGTTTATTATTGTTTCTTTATTTTCTATAAAGTTTAATATAAAAAAATTTTGAATTTTGTTATATTCTTTTTTTTTTTTTTGAATTGTAGGTCTCTTTTTATATTTATAAAATTATTCAGATTATACAAAATAGAAGCGCAAACCATAAGTTTGATCAATAGCTCGTATACCATTTTAAATTATTAAATTTAACTGAAAATGATTTTAACAAATTGCAATACGTTATAATACGTTTAATTATGTTATGCCGGTATAATTATTTTACAATACTTGACTTATATTTTAAATTATATTTATTTAATTTTTATGAAGACATAATGAAACGGGATGAATGATTACATTTACAAAGAATTGTATAAATTGGTATTTCGAAAAGCCCTTATGTTATACAATAAAGCTTCTTCATTATTCACCTCTTTATAAACTGTCTCTCTCTCTCTCTCTCTCTCTCTCTCTCGCTTTACCTCTTAGTTATTAGTTTTAATACTTTTTCCCTTTTTGTTTAAATTGTAAAATTAATTTTTATACACATTAATTATTTTACACACTCGATGTTATTTTCAAAAATATATAACAAGTTGTGTTCAAATAATTACGTGTGGATGAATTTATTAACTATTTACACGTGTGTGTATATATACATAAATATAGTACTTGGGAAGAACTGCAAAGCCGTTAATACAACGATCTTGAATCCTCACGTACATCTACTTGGCGAAGATGCTGCTTGCATCGCGTACGTCAGACTCACTCAATATATGGACAAGTACGTATAAGCTTATATATACATCCTCTTACGTAAGAAGCTTTCGATGATTACCTTTCAAGAATTAATGCTATTTGCACTATATAGAGGAACAAACATATTTAATAGTTTGCATACCCATATTGTTCACTTGAAAACGATTTCAAACATTTAACGAATAAATGTTTAATTTTCTAAAGTATAAAGTTTAGTTCGTTTCCTGTTAATAAACACAATTAATAAGATATTACTGGTATAAAATATTTGCAATTATAAAATATTTACATTTACATGCGATTATTGTTAATTTTGTATTTAAAGAATTCATATTCTACCTATATATCGAACAACCAGTATACACATAGTTATATTACATAGTAAATAGTCTCTTTAATTTTTCAAATAAATCTTTTGCGAGTATATTATTTGGTTGTAAATCATTACTAGAATTTTTAATGTGCTTTTTGATTATTTTGAGACCACTATTTTTTAAGCTTCGTTTAAGAACTGAAAATATAATGATCGATTTAAGTGTTAATATTAATTATCAAAATGATGCGTTGCAGGCAAGGAGTCGCCCATACTCAGCAGAGCGAAGAGAGTCGCGTTTGGCACAAGAAGGATAACAAGTGGCAGAACGTTCATTTTCATCAAAGTGCGGTCACAGGTCCTTCGCCCTTTTCTTTTCATAAGTAAGGGGTACGACGATCGGACGGACTCCGCCATACAATCAAGAAGCGGCAAAGAAGCAAAAGTTAACATACTTTGTTGTTCCATTGATGAAAGAAATATAATAATAACCTAGAACTAAATGCGCGATGCCAATTGGTGAGATTGGAGAGATGGAAAGAATGATAGAGAGTGAGTTGAGGATGTAAGAGTGAACATATGCGTGAAAGAGGGTTGCTGAGAGAGGAAAAGGATTGAGAGAAAGAGAAAGAGAGAGGGGGCGGGGAGGGGGTGTGAGAAAGTGAGATATCGAGATGGAAGTTTTCAGACTCAGTTACTCAGTCGACAATTTGTATGCATTTCATGCATGCGTTTAGGAAGGAAAAATGTCATGTAAGCTCGAAGAGGTGGGAGATAACGGTGATAAATGATTAATTACATCGTAAGAAAGCAATTAATGAGAAAATGTGAGATGTAAGGGACAAGCCGGGGAGGTTGTCTGATAATGCTTACCATTTATGTTTTTTAGTTAAATTAACAAATTTACGTAGGAAATTGCTTAGTGATCACTGACCAGATAGAGTCTTAAAATCGACGGTCGTGGCACTTAGTTGCGTTGGAAAATAAAATAGAGTCTCTTCGTCCGGCCCCGAGATCCTCGGAACAAGACTGCTATTGAAACGATGAGGCCCAGCATTTCAGTGTTTATTTAAGTGTAATCGACGTCATCGATGCATCAGCCGATTGCAAAATGAGAAAAGTAACGTGGAGGGAAAATATGTGAAATGATATTTAATGCGGGATGAAAGAGCTATAACCGCAAACACATGTTATTATAGAAAGCGTAATGGGCATATAAATTATGAACCCATGAATCCACGGGAAAAGGAAAATAAGATGAATTGTCCAACGTGTCGACTGTCGCTCAATTCGAGCAGAAAAGAAAGTATTAATAAAGCGGCCAACCAACTTACCGCCCTAGCCGTTAAAATAATAACACGTCGACGAAGGCAAGTTGGAGATGTGACGATGTGAGTAGCTGGAACAGAGGGCGGGCGAATTATTGTGAAGGAGGATGAAATTCAGTAATTGGAAGACACTCCGATCGGACCAATCGTCAGCGTTCCTCAATTGTTCCGCACTTGTTCATCTATTATCGATGATGGTACTGCACAACTTGCGCAAAGAATGACTCGACGAGGCATGAAAGTAATGCCGCGTTATTTATCGCTCAGAGCAGAATTCAATTTTATCAGAGCGAATAATTTAAAGGATAATTATTCGGAGCTTTACTCTACCGTAAGTGTGCGCGTATGTGATGGTGAGTGCATGTGTTATTAACTGTTTATGCCATATGTCTCGAAACTTTTACATCAGCGCTTCGAGCTTGTACGATTCACGCGAATTCACGCGATTATTCGTTTCTAAGTAACTAGAATTGATAAAGTACGTATAGAATGCAAGGTCGTCAATTTTTTCAAGAAGGCTAATGCATAATTGTAGAATTGCAAAGTAATGTCCGCAGAGTAAGCATACGTTTTATGATGTAGGATCTTTTTGAATGGACAGACATTCACACATCGGTAGAACCGTTCTTTTCCTTTCTAACCATGAAACTTTTCCCAATGAAACCCAAAATTTTCACCTACTCGTTACTTCGTCAAGTTTCAATATAACATCCATATTATATGTAAAAAAAAAAAATGCTCTCGATTAGTAATGACAGAATAGCCGAACTGATGTATTGGCTCTACAGGCTATGCGATCGACAAGAACATCGGCATCGATCACTTGACATCCCTTGAGCTTTAATAAAGGTTAATAATTGTACAGGAAAACTTTTGAATCTTCCAGGAATCATTTGCTTTAATTCGACAGTCGTCAGTCTTTAGTCGTTTAGTGTATATGAAATATGAAAGCACATCCTTAAATCAAACGGTTATTTATCCATCGTCTCGTATTAGTATTACAAAGATAAAAGAAAAAGTAAAATAAAGCGTTTTGTCAGATGTAAGGGGTAAGCGATAAGAAATGATTGGTAACCAAGTACTTTTCACTTACTTTATCGCCGTCCCAAAACAAACAGTGAAATGCTTTCCTTATAAAAATGAAAAAAAAGAATCACCATCACCCTTTCACGCGCATGTATATGTACATACATATGTTCGAATGTTTGTCATAAATAAGTAAATGAATTTAAAAATTGATGAATGACAATGAAAGACGTGCACATTAAAGATTTCAAAAATAATAAACAGAAAAAGAAAAAAGAATCAATACGAAAATATTCTTGGAAAAAAGTAAATTGAACTAAATAATTAATAAAAATCCGCGATCTATATAGTATCTCTCTTTATATAATAAATGTTATATAAATACATAAATATAAATTACATTAAGATAAGGAGTCGTAGCTCGACTTGAACGTAATAAAAAATTTTGGTGAAGTGATGGTAACCAAAATTTTTAAATCTAACATCACTATTGAAAAGAGCAAAATGAGAAAAAAGCAATTAAATTAAATTTTTATCGAATTTAAGTCCCTACAATATAAATCTTTCTACACGTTCGTACATACTTTCTATAGAATCTAAAATTAAGTATAAATGAAATCTCCATCTAAGTAAGGGAAGAATTCAAGGAACATTTTTGCCATCGTATATATATTATATATAAATATATACAATTTAATAAAAATTATGATAAAGTTATGATTTCATATATTGCAAGAATAAAAAATATTATATTAATATAAATTATATATATATCTATATATATATCTATATATATATATATATATATATATATATATATAATATAAATATAAATATGAATATAAATATAAATATAAATATAAATATAAATAAATATAAATATTATTATGATAAATAAATTAAAAATTAAATGAATATAGTTATTTCTACTATTCTGTAATTTGTCGCTTCTATGTGTGATTGTTGTATAAAGTATTTGCTAATCATTTTTTTTCAGAATTATTCGTGGTTTAAAATTATGTAGTCATTATTATTATTATCATTATTATAATTGCTACTTTTATTATTATTACTAGTAATATTATTATGATTACTATTACTATCATCATTGTCATCATTGTCATTTTTATCATAACCATTATTGTCATATTATATATTGTTATTCTCTGTCATTGTCATTGACATTGCAATTTTACTATTATGATCGGCACCGTTGCGCTATATCATTACCGATAATTGATCATTGATTTTTGATTATTAAATAAAAATATATTCATATACCGATCTAAAACAACTAATGTTACCAGAAAGAATATTGCAAATTTGATATGTGGCTGCATAATATGATTGTTGTATGAATATTGCGTGCAATTTCGTTTCCTACAATACAGCACATTAGCGTCATGTGCAAATTTATGAATTAGTCGATGCTCTTGAATACACGCCAGGATCCCCATGGCATTGTTTATATCTTTATTATTGTATTATCTATATTTAAAGTAAAAAAATATAATTATTTATTCTAAAAAGCAGTCGATTGCGCCTGAATAAAAATATAAGGTTTCTCTATGTGTGGCATTGACGCAATGGGAAGTTGGTCATGCTTAAAGTTGTGTTTTCTTGTTATATAAAAAAAAAATTTATTATCGCGGGTGATTGGGCCCGATAGATTCAAGCTCTCGGCTGAAAGTGTATTGTATATATTGTAAGCTTCTCAAAATTTATAAAGAGTTTTGACGATAATCCGAGGATTATGTATACTTTAACTTTTATTTATTAATAGATTTATTTTACAAATAATTAGAAACTTTATATTTAATAATATTCGACCTTATCTTCAATTCAAATTCTTATCGCACCATGAATTAATAATACAATAGCTATTCTTTTAAAAATATTTATGGTATGAGTAGCCAATTGAATGAAATTTTGTTTGTATGTTTTTTTTTTTTTTTTGTAGCTAGATAATGTATTACTGTACATAATAAAAATAAATATATATATATATATATATATATATATATATATATATTCAGGAAATTCATCAATTCTTATATATAAAATAGTTCCGTTAATATCATTGTTATATGTTCTCTTAAAACAATCTATTTGAAAAATTCTTAAAAATGATACATAAAATAAAAAACGTTAAAAATTTATTAAATTTTTGACATAAACTTCTTTATATAACAGTTTTCTAGTCAATCTTGCTTTCATCATTCTAATTATTAATGTTCGCAAATTCTATTGAATCATGGTATGGTAAATATACGACTGTCATTATTTCTCAATTAATGTCCCAAGTCAACATTTTTTATATCGTCAATTGTCATGAAAAAGAAATAAATATACTTTCAGCGAGTCAGAGCTTGAACGATCGCCTACAAGATTGAGATATTTAATACTATGGGTGTGTGCCACTTGTTGATTCAAGACTTTATAATACACCTGTCGCGTCTTCACAAAACACTAAACAAAATTACACTTTAAAAATTTTAACCTCTTAACGTATGTAATACGAAATATAAAAATAAAAAAAATTAGAAAAAAAACAAGGAAAGTTAAATAAATCAAATAATTATTGTCAAACTAAACATAAATATTTCATGTACTTAAATACTGAAACAACATACAATTACAACAATAGTCTTTCATTATTATTGTTACATATAAACAAAACTGTCATTTTATATATATACATATTGTAGAACTACTTTGCAATAAAGTTCTGAAACAGTTAAAAATAAAACCTTCCGAATCTCGATAACTTCTTTCAAAATGCTTCTATCAATCGAAATATTGTAGTTGATTTTAAAAGGTGCGACCCAACACGTTAAGCGGTTAAACGAATGTTTCTACATAAAAAGAAAGTTATAGGACAAGAAAAAAAATAGGGGGGATAAAAAAAATAGGGAGGATAAAAAAAAATAATAAAACGAATAGCTGGTTTTGCATTTGGTTCGGAATTACATGCATCGAAGAGGTAATAAGGAGGGTTAATCGATAAACAATAAGTAAGAATGACAGCGAGGATGTCAACGAGACCAAATTTTATGTGGACATCGACGAGCAAATAGGACGAGCTTCCGTTCTATACTCATTGTTTGGCCTAACTACTGTTGTTTCACGTCTATCTACATTCGGTACAGGTGTAACAATTTTACCGTATTGATGGATATCCCATATAATATATTAAAGATATTACGAAACGTTAGAGCTGTTACAATGTCGGCACGTCACTCACAATTGATTTGCAAAGAAGTACAGGTAGCGAGAGAGGGGTGGTAACAGAGCAGAGAATCAGCACGAAAGGCAAAATTCCTTTCACTAGGCTCGCCTCTGAGCAAGATTTTTAATCTGACGAGCATTAATAAAGTAAAAGAATGAAGCGATTAATAGTATAAACGTACACACGAACTCCCTTATGCACTCCGAAGATAATTAAACTTCAAATTATATATTTGCAAGGATTGGGAAACACTCTAGAAGTATATAAAAATAATGAAGCGTACGCTATAATGTTGTTTATCACGCACATAACATTCGATAAGTAGGTAAGAAAACACTTAAAAATTGAGCTTAAAACTTATAAAGTACTTGTATTTCACATTGTTTACGATTTCCATATCATTCATTAGTATAAACGAATCTTATATATATATATATATATATATATATATATATATATATAAGATTCGTTTATACTAATGAATGATATGGAAATCGTAAACAATGTGAAATACAAGTACTTTATAAGTTTTAAGCTCAATTTTTAAGTGTTTTCTTACCTACTTATCGAATGTTATGTGCGTGATAAACAACATTATAGCGTACGCTTCATTATTTTTATATACTTCTAGAGTGTTTCCCAATCCTTGCAAATATATAATTTGAAGTTTAATTATCTTCGGAGTGCATAAGGGAGTTCGTGTGTACGTTTATACTATTAATCGCTTCATTCTTTTACTTTATTAATGCTCGTCAGATTAAAAATCTTGCTCAGAGGCGAGCCTAGTGAAAGGAATTTTGCCTTTCGTGCTGATTCTCTGCTCTGTTACCACCCCTCTCTCGCTACCTGTACTTCTTTGCAAATCAATTGTGAGTGACGTGCCGACATTGTAACAGCTGTATTAGCGTTTTTCATTCGGTATATATTTGAAAATAAGACTTGAAAATTTTCATCTGTCGCTCACAATTTTCTTACTTCGAATATCTATAACAATAAATATACTACTTCAAGTGTTGATAGTTCATCCATACCTGCGTTTCGATATTTTTACATGTTTCTACGGAACGTTCTCAATAAGATTTTAAGGCTACGTCAGACGAGTAAAAAAAAAAATTAAGAGTGTAAATGCGTTGTCATTTTCTCGTTGTATAGTTGTTACTTTTATATAGCAGATAAATTTTGCGACTTGATACATAAGTATACTTTGTTTTTAATTTTCCGGATACGCTCAAACGGTCCTTTTCTATTTGTTTTTTCCATTTTTATATTACTTAAGTTTATGAAAATATGTGCAATTAAAATAGCTGTCATTATTATTATTATTATTATTATTCATTTCAACACTTGCAGCAGACTCAACTGCTTACTTTTTCTAATCGTGAATGGATTATCGGCATACGAAAGAAAAAACATTAAGGACCGATTGTTGCGAGATGGCCTTTATTGTTGATTGTAAATTTATTTTTACTGTTTCTGTCCAATATGTTTTATTGTACATTTTCGTACAATTTGTTATAAACAGTTGAATAAGTGATATATTCATATATTACACGAAATATTCACAAATGTATGAGATATTTTTTTGAGTGACACTTCGGTAAAGTACAATACAGAATGTCGGTAAAGATAACGAAACCGAAACCGATTGTTCCTCAAAAAATTGTAGAACAGACGAAAAAGTATAACAAACGGAAAATGAGATAACATATGCCAAGTACAAGAACCACCCCGTAATATAATAGGCTAGAAAGCCAATACTATTGTCTATTGTTTCAGGCAACATCAGGATTTCCGTACGATTGGCGAATTGCCTCGATATTTTTCCTCCTCGAACTAATCGAGCTGTTTGTGTTTTATTATTTGTCTTTCAAAATAAAATATATAATAATTAAATTGTATAAGTGAGAAAAAATCGAGGCTCGTTGTGCAACATGTCGAAATGAAAACATATAAAGCGCCTGCGTTGCCGCAAACTACAATTGCCAACTAAAAAATTATGAACTTTGTCGGTATTAAATATAAAACTATTAATTATTACAAACATTATAAATTTATGATAACAATAACGATTGATTACAATTTTGTCCTAATGTTCGAGAAATAAAAATAAATCTCCGTAAAGCTCAATGTTTTATTAATTATTATTAATTTCCTATATATTTATTTCTTAACGTCAAAGTCTATTATTATCTTTAAATGTGTATTACAATATCAACAATCAATAAATCTAAAGGTAAATGAAAAGGAAAAATTTCATCAGTCCCTTATTAATCATAGGTCAACTAATTTCCTGGATTAATTATACGGCTTCCAATACAAACGCAATAAATTAATATTTTTAATAAATTTGTTTATTTATTTTTTATTTAAAAAATTTATTTGAAACTTGATATATTCATTTAAACAATAGTTTTTCTAATATTTTAAGAATTATTATATCGATCACAAAAGATATATGTTCTTAAATTTGATGAGGATAACCAATATTATTAATAGAAACTATTATAT
Organism: Ceratosolen solmsi marchali; assembly: GCF_000503995.2. Taxonomy (NCBI): domain Eukaryota; kingdom Metazoa; phylum Arthropoda; class Insecta; order Hymenoptera; family Agaonidae; genus Ceratosolen; species Ceratosolen solmsi. The sequence continues at coordinate 3,846,641 of NW_011948430.1, forward strand.
TTAAAATTGTGGAAATTTTAAAAATAATGGAAATGTTTAAGAGTGAAAAGAAAATCTCTCGAATTATATTTACTAGAAAAACCTTCAACAGCTAATAAAAAGGGATTCATCGAACGGATACGAAAAACTAAGAAAGTCTCGCCAAGGTTGCATGAGACTCGAAAAGGTTTGTACATCTGAAAATTATTCGTAAACAGCCACATTATTGTTTTTCGTATTAAAGACGTAGTAATTGTTTTGAATGCAATGAAAACCTTTGCGACTTACGATCAAAACCCGGCTAGCTTGTTTACAAGAGTATATTTTGAGGATTAAAATATTTCAAAACAATTTAGTGAAAACATTTCTTAAAATCCATTGCAACCCGAAACTCGGCACGCGGGACTCTCGACATTTGCGTCGCAAGTGTGCCTTCAATGCCACAAGGGCATACGCATGCATTGTTGTCAAGTACGACAAATGTTGCTGATTGCATAGGCCATAGGCTTGACCAAAAATCACCCCCACCACGATGAGTCCCGCAGAGGGGCAAATCTTCCACTTCACGCATTGCCGCCAGAGATACTCCTTCGATATTCTCATTGTCTAAGCCTAATTTCTTCTAAAGCGGGAAAAGGATGTGTACAATTAGCATAACTCCGAAAAGCGGCGCGACCTGATTGGAAAACTAAGACCAGAAGCTCCTTGAGTGGGGACTCATGACAAGAGACCTTAAAGATGGGAACAAGACAGCGAAGACAAGGGCTGTTCGCGGGGGATTATTAGCATACGCAGTCTGCGTGGGCAGCCAAGTACCTTTTTCTTCCAAAAGCGACAAATCATTCAGAGTGAGAGTGAGCAGTCTAGGGAATGGTCAAGTAATAGAAATTAATTGTCAAAGAAAGCCAAGCCTGAAAATTCACTCAACACAGAAATAAGTGCTAGTAATTCACCACAAGAATAGTTCATGCTGGTGAATAAAGGAGTCACGCCGCACATAGTTCGTGTCCGTCTCACCGCTGAATCAGATTGAATTACGATATCACTGTAAGTACGTTGATACATTTGTTCTCTTCAATTATTGTCAGCCGGCAACAGAACCGGCCATAAGACAATCATCAAGATTATCTCACACTCTCCACTCAAAAGTGTGCAGCAATTATTTACCTGTGCAATTTACATGAATTAAACGATTTCAAGGCATCTTGTGTAGTGACACCTCCTGTATAAGAAGCCAATCAAGAAATCATATCTTCATATAAGATACAAGAAGATTCTACAACACCCATATGTAAATAGTGTAATAAATTGTATAATAAATATATAATTAACCAACTCTCACGACTCTTGTACAGCCCCAACATCTCACTCCTTCCCGAGCGTCTGCTACGACGGGCGGCAAACTAAGCTATTGAAACATTGGCAGTTCGAGCCAAGAATTACATCACTACAATTTTCGAACAGGAAAATATATAGATTAAATAGAATTAAAAATTAAATTATTTTAAATTTCATATAATTTACAATATTTTATTTTAATTTTATATTTTATATTTTGTCTATGTAATTCTTTTTATAGAAAATTTGTTATTAAAAATAACAAGTCGGGGTATATACAACTTAATCATTCAAATAATTATTAAAGTTTATTATTAAAATCATTTGAATAATTATTAAATATAATTATAATTTTTAAAGACAAACTATGTCCAAAAATTACAAGAGTAAAATAATTATAGTACATTTTTAGATAATAAACTGAAATACAAGATTTATAATGCATATTGAGATTGCGTTTGTAGTAAAATATGTTCAATACATATATAATGTATTGAATATATATATATATATATATATATATATATATGAATTTATTTGACAAGTGTATTTCATTTTTTTTTCCATTTATGTAATTATCCCATAATATATTTAAAATCATTATTTTTCCAACAAATGATAAGTAAAACTTACTTATATTTTAATATTGTACCTACATTAAATTAATCGACAGTGATCGTGGATAATGTGAATTTAAATTTAACTAATTTATTTTCATGAAAAAGTAAAAATTGTACGTAGAAGTCAAAAGATAAATAATTATATCTCCTTTAATAATATAATTTGTGTATATTGTAACACGTTTTGAATTATCAGAAAAGAAAAGATAATTCAGTAGATATTACGTTTTGATAATTGCGTTTCAAAAAATTTCAAGCATATAAAATTAAGTTTTATCATTTTGTTAAAATAAAATTCCTAATAAACTACTTGATTATATAGTAATTTTTTAAAATATTTTTAATACTAAGATACTTTCAATAGAAAAGTTATTGAATATTCCATTAGATTAATGTAGAATTCTTTAAGTCTACTATCAAAATTTATCGCTTAATATATAATTATTTAAATTTTAGAATATCGGAGTTGGTCAATGTTTTGATTTTAACTAAATTAATATTGTATATGATTATTTATAACAATACCGATTGATAATAAACTTAATTTAAAGTCTACTTTACTAAAAATCTAAATTTAAAAGTCTACTTTTAAAGAGAATAAGAACAATGAAATTCATACGAGACAATTAATTTAAATATTAACAACAATCTAATATAAATAAATTTTCTTACATACAGTGGAATACAATACATTTATTCTGTCTACGTAAATGTCATTTTCATGAATTTCTTTCAAGGTTATAGTGCAGCATATTAATAATACCTAACTAATTAATCGTTAGGTTTTTTAAATCCAGGCTGGCAATAGCTTCGCCTATAATTATAATTAACTTATACGTGTCAATCGTTTATTATGATTGGCAATGTAAGATAATTTATTTTATATCTTAATTTTATCAGGTATTAGATTAAAAATTGATGTTAGTATATATTTTGTCTTAATATATGGACTAATTTTTTTTACTTCTTATTTACGTTAAATGTCTTTAGTCTAGGCTTTTAATTATACATTAAATAAAATTAAATCTAATAAAATATGTTCATTCTAAGTAAATATAGATACTTTCAATTACATATGTTGTAATTTAGTATAATTATATTATTAGAAAGTATTAAGCAATAGGTTTGTAATTCTTTTCTATAAGAAATTACGAACCATTAATATATTAAAAGAAATTAATAAAATAACAATTTTTTATTATCATTATAATATATTTGTATAACACATTGAAAATAAATAATAATTCATATAATAAAATTAAATATCAAACAGACATATACTATTAAAGATATTTATAATCGTTAAATTGATTTTCAATTATTTTTTTTTATCAATAAAGCTAACAGAGCTTTATTATATTTCTTTCAATTTCTGGTTTTAATTTATTCAGCATTTTTAAGACTTATAGCTACGTTAAGTTTTCAAGCTTGTGATACGATAACTGTTGTTTTAAAATTAATTTATCAGAATGATGCGATAAATTATTTACATTCGTTATTATTTAAACGTACATTTATAGCAAAACATATATCACACGAACTTCTTAAATTATATAAAATTCTTATTTATATACATGGCACTCGTCTTTAAATCCAAACTTCATTATTATAATTATAATTATAATTATTATTCGAACTCGACAATCTAATGATTTTTAATTAGGAAATCTATTTTGTGAAAAAAGTCAGTGTAAAGAAAAAAATTATTAACTGTAATATCAATCAATGCAATTAATCAAGTTTCTTTGAAAATTTAATTACTGTCATAAAAATCAAAGTTCCTGTCGGTTTTAGAGTTATAAAGAAATTAAAATGAATGTAAAATCAAATGAAAAAATTTGTTAACAAATGTCATTTTACATTTTATTTATAATATAATTCGTTATTTGTTTAATGCGATATAATCAGTAAATTTCAATGTTTATTAATTTAAATATTTATTCACTATACAATGCTTAGTAAATGATGATATTAGTAAATGCTTAATTATAATTTTAAAACACTATAGTCTATTTTTTTTTTCAACTAGAACATCAACTGTTTTAGTAGCTAATTCATAAGTTTAACTTCAAACAATGAAATATAATAATTATTTGCTTTCTATCGCTAAGTTGTAAATCAGACGGTTATTTTTATTTCGCAATTACTTACTAATAAAAAATACTTATTTTCACAATTCTAAGTAACTGTAATCAATTACAATGTAAATATTTTCAATTATTTAATGATATAACTAATATTATATAAATATTAAATCTTTACATTAAAACAGAGTACCTAATTAAGATAATAATCATTTGATATAAAGGAAATACAAAAGTAGTAATTAAAATAAATAGCTTAAATTCAATAAAGCCAAATTAAAATTTAAGTTTATATAGCAATATTTTATTATCAAAAACTAAATAAAAGTATTTTTAAATTATACTAATGTATTGTAGGTACAGAAATTTTAATCTTTTGTTATTGGAATAAAGTTTGTATTACAGATTATACACAACAGAATATTTATAACAGATTTGCTTAAATAATAAAAACTTAAGAGTGTATGCCAATATTACAAATTATAAGGATAAATTATTTATAAGAAATCATAGATATGTAAATATGTAGCAGAAAAAATGAATAAAAAAATATTATTGCTTAAAATATCACGATTGTTAAATATAAAAAAAAACTTAAATTAATGTATAATAAATGAATAATTAAAATAATAATATTGTACATTAAAAAATGGATATATTATTTGAAATAAAAAAAAATATTTTATCATTAGTTTTATATTTCAGAATTCAATGATTCTTATATGTTAACATTATATACAATTGAAATTTAATACAGTAAACAGTATAGAAAATATATAAAGTAAGAAATATAGTATTGAAAATATAGTAAAATTTTAAGTAATCGTTGCTTTAATACTACATGATAATTAATAATAATTACGGGGTAACGATTCAGTATTGGAATAGAAATTTTTTCACGTTGTAATAATTGTATATTATTTAAACAGTATTTAATCGAATAACACTATTGTTTTTTTTTTTTTTATAACAAACCATTTATGTTTAAATCAGAAAACCAAATCAGAAATAACGGCAAATAAATTCTTTATTTAATTGAATATCAAATCTATAAATAAAATCAATAAAATATCATTTGACCGAAATAGCATTGAGTTCTGAGATTTTCACAATCATTTTCATGCAGCAAGGTAAATTAGCATAACACAAGCCATATATAACATAAGCGGCACGTATTTATATTTTTATATGAAACCAATAGATATTTCGGTATTCTTAATTGTTTCGGATTGAAACAATTGAAAAGCAGAATACAAAAGTGGGAGAGGTACGAACGCGCGATTCAATTATTTTAACAAAGCAATAGCAGCGAATCTTCGGCTCCTCACGCATTAGCGGCGGGTGTTCCGCTCAACCAACACC
>NW_011948430.1:3852059-3949559 GCF_000503995.2 Ceratosolen solmsi marchali
AAACAATGAATTTTCAATGAAAATAAAAACACAATTTAAGCACATTAATCTATTACAGACCCTCGCTGAACAATATGTCACACCGGGAACCAACGTCACAGTAGAGGAACTCTCGGACTCATACTCTGTGGCAGAAGAAATTCACAAGGCCTTTGCTAAGGAACACGCGTATTTAGAGATCATCTGGCCAGCGAATGATGAAGATCACGAATATCTTTCATCAGATGCTTTTACCAGAGAAACAGTTCAATACACTACCACTAGAGGTATCATCAACGCGCTTCGACAACAATACATGGTCGAATGCAATGAGTACCAGGCTGCAGCACCATTAACAAAAACATCCGGAAGCCGTTTACCAGTTCTTAAACTACCTAAATTTTCCGGAAAGCAAGAAGATTGTGATGCATTTAGCGATCTCTTCACTGTACTCGTTCTAAAAAAACAATGACATCTCTCAGATTGAAAAGTTGCATTACCTCTACACCTCTTTAGACGAAACAACCTTATCATTAATAAAAGGTCTCCCACTGACAAACGAATCATTATCACCAGCACGGGAACTACTGAATCAGCAGTATAAGAACCAACGTCTCTCAATCCGTTCTGGCCTTCTTAAATTATTTCCGTCAGTAAAACCGATAAAAGGTTATGCAGACACTATAGAAAATCTAGCCAAAAGATCAGAAGAAGCAATCAAGCACCTCCTCTCCTTGAATATACTGCCAGATTTATGGAATTATATATTGGTACATCAGATCTCACTTTACTTTGACCGCGTCACCGTAGAGCTATGGGAAGCTTCACTCGGGATGTGTACTACCTATCCACGATTAGATTAATTAAGAACGTTCCTCTCAACAAGGGTGAGATCACTAAGACAAGGTGAAAAGGTAAATCAACCTGCTACATACTCATTGAAACCATCAAAGATGGATTCTAGATCAATACCATCATCGTTCTCAAAAAAGGGAAGGTCCTCTAATTGTTACTAATTATCTCTAAAGAAACCTCAATAGAAACCTTCTTCATTTCAAATTAAAAAAGACTGTACCTATTCCAACGGGGAACATCCGATATTCTCTATGATCGATTAAGGAGTAAATCCGATTCAGGAAAACAGAAAATTGTAGCAGAAAGAGGACTCTGCGTAAACTGTTTAAATCACCACGACATCAGTCTTTGCAGAACAAGCTCAAAATGTAAAAAATGCCAAAAAAACCATAACACCATGCTACATACGAACCTTCTTGCGAAAAAGGCATAACCTCATCATCCAGTTGACAGAAGGATGCAATCATCGAAAACAGTCATGTAAATTGTTCATTACTTGCCACCGCCATTGCAGAATTGCGATCAGACAAGATAATTCAACAAGCTCGTATACTGATTGATACAGGGTCGGAACTCTCGTTTGAAGTTCGATGCCTCGTTCGAAACCTACATATTCCAAAAAAGGACTCCAGTATCGACGTGTATGGAATTGGAGGAATTCTCATGACTAAAACTCAAGGCGTAGTGTCATTAACACTTCATTCAATACATTCTAACTCTATGGTTATAATACAGGCTCACATCCTAAAGTCACTGACTAAAGTGATACCTTCCTTTGAACCAGCAGTGCATGATTGGTAACATTTGAAAGACATACCTTTAGTAGACCCACAGTATTTTGTACCTCGAGCAATGGATATCAATCTAGGAGCTGATATGTATGGAAAAATAATTAAGCCTCAAGTAATCACCGACTCTCCGCATTTACCGATGGCTTAATTCTCCATTTTTGGATGGCTTGTGTTGGGACCAGTAACGTCTAATCAATATTCAATGGTAACAGCATTTCATGTATCCTGGCATGATGATGAGGAAACACTGCATGAACTACTCACAACATTTTGGGTCTTAGAGAAAATACATTCAAACGAAAAACCCAAGCTCACACCAGAAGAGCAAGAGTGTGAGGAACATTACAAGAACAATTACTTTCGCATGTCAAATGGACGATACATAATACGCATTCCACTCAATGCCCCCGCGATTGTTCTTAGGGAGACGCACGAAACCGAGCATCGCATGTTACAGAGCCTGGTGAGAAAATTCTCAAAGGCAGAAAATTATCAACAACAATATCAACAATTCATGATAGAATATAAGAATCTTGACCACATGAGACAAGCACCTCAAATTCCCAATCATCAAATTCAATACTATCTGCCACACCACGGTGTACTCAAACATGACAACACTACTACCAAATTAAGAGTGGTATTCAATGGTTCCTGCAAGTCAACCTCTGGACTCTCTCTCTCTCTCTCTCTCTCTCTCTCTCCCTCTCTCTCTCTCTCTCTCAACGATATTATGCATACCGGACCCAACTTGAATCCCGACATTTCAGATAATTTGGATTAGCCAATGGAACAGTAATCAAGGGGGACATCAACTACACAGCATCTAATACCCCCTAGACTGCAGTTCACCAGGGACACCTTTATATTAATAAATAAACAAGTCACATCTCGCGCTAAAGTCGATCGGGCACACTTACACTCTCTCAAACCGATCCCTCGACATCGTACAGGCCATCAACAGCTGACGCAAGAGACGCTATGCCTTAAGCACATTGTCACACAAGGACAACAACAGATCGACTAATAGACTATAAATACAGATTATTACATCCTTCAAGAGTTAGAAATCTCACCATTAATTACTCTTACCTTTGACTAAATTCTTCTACTGTCCCCTTACATAATTAAAGACACAATTGATTACTTAATAAATTCCATTATAATATTACTTAATAAATTCCATTAAACATCTCACACCATATCAAGTATGGTTATTCATACATCAAATATACTTGATTCAACTACCATCTTCTCATGCTACCTCACAAGCATGCTTGATTGACTACACCAGCTGATATTTACAACATCAGCATTACTTCAACTTCAAGATACTTAGTCATATCCATAGCATTTACAATAATTTAAGAATACAAGAACACATCAATTGACACTTCTATAGAATTATTTATCTCTACACAACAGTGCAATATTGTTATAATTATTTACATTAATAAACATTGTTTTTACTAAATACATAATATTTTTCAGCCTTATCACTTATTATTTCCTTTGAAGTTATCATGTAAGAGAGACTAATCCAATGAACTATTGAATTGGTAGTTCGAGCCATAAACTAAACCTTTAAAATCGAACAGGTATGAACGCGCGATTCAATTATTTTAACAAAGCAATAGCAGCGAATCTACCAGGCTATGCCCTGTTGACGTCACGGTAACAAAACACCGGCATTTCAAGCATTACTGCGATAATATTAAGGGCCGCGCTTTACACGCAGACCTGCCATTTCTCAGTCTTTCTTCTTAGTCTTTCTTAGCCACCAGTTCTTCTTATTCCAGTCTATTAACAATTACGCAGTCATTATGATGGGCAAACTATTTAATCTTCAAGGCATCAGTCTACAATCATCATTCACTATACGTTTTAAACATCTATTCAGTCATTTCACTTTATTTTCACTTGCACCATCAAAAACTACAATTAAAATTCAGATAATCAAGAATACAAGAAAGAACTCACACTACTATAATTGAATAATTCTCCATCTCAATAAAAGTAACCAACAACACTACAATATTATAATTTTATAAGCAAATAATTTATAATTGACTTTAAATATATTACATTATACTTTTATCATTTCATTTGTGCATTCTTTTTTTTTCATTCATTATGGCCAGAGATTAATCCACTGAACTATTGAATTGGCAGTTCGAGCCATAAAAATAAAACATTAAAAATCGAACATTAACTAATGTTTAAAACAATTGATAAAAGAAAATTCATAAATGCTGTCGTTTTTACCGATTAAGCTATTACAATTGCGAATTTGTGCTTATCTTTCTTCATTTCACCAATTCTATTGTTCTTATCCCCGTCATGTCTACACTTGTTACACAGAGCACCTACGATGTATAAGTAATTGTACATTCCTAATCGTATGAAGTCTACGCGCAATGTAGGATTTGATTTTTGTGTTTTAGCCATTTTCACTAGCAAATAATTTTATTTTAGTTATTAATTTAGTCATTAAAAACGGCAAATATGTCAGAAGAAATAGTTTTGAAGGTCTTGACTCTTAACTGCTGGTAAGTATAAAAGAGGTTACTTTTAACGGAATTTTGCCCTTTTTAGTAACAATATTATAACATACAATATCTTGTATCTAGTATCAATATTTAGTAACAATATTATATGTTAATTAAAATTAAATCTAAATTATACGTCAGAAATGTAATTTGGATTTTTTGTATTTAGGGGAATTCCATACATATCAAAAAATCACATTATTCGAGTAAATGCAATTGCTGATAAACTTGCAGATGAACATTATGATTTTGTTTGTCTACAAGAAATTTGGTCCTTTAATGATTTTCGATTAATTAATGCAAAAATTCAAGATAAACTACCATACTCTCACTATTTTTTCAGGTATACAAGTAATTATAATTATTATTTAGATTGGATATTTATTATTTAAAATTATACGATGCTTGTTTTTTTTTTTTTTTTTTTTTTGAAAATCCAATGAGAAAATTAACTTACTTAAGCTTAATAAGCTTATTATACTTACTCTTCATTCGCTTTAATACTAAATAGGTACACTTTAGTTCATACATTAAATTACTTTATAAATAATAAAATTTGCATTGATCATTTAGATCATAAATATTGGTAATAAAGTTAAATATGATTTAATAAAAAAGTTCATTCATTTTTAATGTGCATATAGCAGTTTTCAAAGTTTTATATTATATACACAAATTATACTATTTATCGTTATTTATATAATATTGTATACAAAACTTTTTTAAATTTTAATATATAAATTTGGAATATAATAATTATTACAATTACTTTTAAGTAAAATAAATAATAAATTCCATAAATAATTTTGTATTATTTTGAATAATATATATTACAAATAAAAATGAAGATATTTCAAACTAGAACCATAATATACAAATATTCTTTTGCAATAATACAGAACCATAATATTAATTTAATCAATTAGTGGCTTTTCAGATAATAACATTCAAATTTGTCACATAATTATCATGAAAATTCATCGTTATTGTATACTAAAACATGTATAGAAAGTTTGTTAATTGCACCGTTAATTTAATGAAATTTGTATTTCATAAAAAAATTCTATTTTGTACAAAATACAGTTATATATTATAATATGTTATAATACATGTGTAGTCAATACTTTAATTAATATTGTGTTTAATTTTCTTTTTAGTGGTGTAATTGGATCAGGTATTTGTATATTTTCAAGATATTTAATTCTAGATGTGATGTTTCATAAATGGCCTCTCAATGGTTATGTTCATAAAATTCATCATGGCGATTGGTTTGGTGGAAAAGGGGTTGGTTTATGTAAAGTGAGAATTAAAAATATTAATATCAACATTTACATTGCACATGTGTGTATTTTTATTGATAAATTTAAAAACCTATCAAATCCTTTGTTGTATATAATTTACGTATATTTTAGTTACATGCAGAATACTGTAAAGAAAATGACGAATATGCGGCTCATAGAGTTATGCAGGCATTCGATACTGCACAATTTATTAGAATGACCAAAGGTGGTGCAGACGCTGTGATATTAGGTGGTGATCTCAACACCGAACCACAAAACTTAGCTTACCAAATTATTTGTGGTATTGGTGGCTTAATAGATGCTTGTTCAAAAAATTCTACTCATTTAGGGACTAACGAATGTGCCAATAATAGTTATACGAATATAAGAGTAGCTAGAAAATTGCCACAAGGTAAACGTATTGATCATATTTTGTACGTAGGCTCTAAACAATGCAAGGTAATTATACAAATTAAAAGTTAATGTACAATTATTATTTTGTATTATAAATTAAAGATTTATTTATTTCACAGATTGAAGCATATGATTATATGCATCCATTCCCAACAAGAATTCCAAATATGAATTTTAGTTACTCAGATCATGAAGCAATTATGGCTTCTTTTAAATTAACTAAAGGTAATGAAAATATTAAAAAAAAATTGTTTTTAATAAAATATATATATGAAATATATGTCTATAGGTTCTCCAAGTGAAAAAATTCATATTGATATGAAAGAAGCTTTAAAAGAAGCAATCAGTATTTGTGAAGCAGCTTTACTTAATGTACGAAAACAGCGAATACATTATTTATTAATCAGTTTTATTCTCGTGATTCCTTTAATGTGGTCAATGGGTTTGGATTATTTAATAACTAATTTTGAAATCAGTATTGGTTTCAATTTATTACGACTTTTTCTAACGGCGATATTATGTTATGTTTTATTTATGAGTTCTATATGGAATAATCTTGAACAAAATGCTTTAAAAGCATGGTGTTCAACAATGGAAATTCATCTAATGAAATCAAACGAAAATGATGAATGTGATATGTAAAAGATATTTGCATTTTTTTTATTAATTTAATCTCAATAAATTAAAATATTTTTGATATTTTATCTCAATTAGTAATATATATATACATATGTATATATTTCTATTAGATTATCTCTTAAATATTAAGTTATGATTTATAATTTTTATTGATTAAAAGTAATATTTTATATACAATGTGATATTACTATAAAATAAATGAAAATTAATCAATTCATTATGAAAGAAATAATTAAATAAGCTTAATTTTTTTAATAAAAAATGTTGACTTTTTTTGTAAGTTACATACGAAATTATGCAATTTCTATAAGTCTTCAATTTAAAAAATTATGATATAATTTTAAAGACAAAATTCAATGTACTTATCTTCTTTTTAACAACAATCAGAATTGCGAAATTGTATAACGTAATCTATAATTAATTCCTTAAAACTTAATTTATAAGTAAGTTGTAACCAAAACTAGTTCAATAAATTATTTTTTATTAGATTAATGAAAAGTAAAAGAATTAAGTATTTTTATTAATTCGCTTTAAATATTTATATTTATAATAATTGTATAAAAATGTTAATATTAATAACATCATATTGTACTTAATTAACATTATTCCACAAATTGTTTCAAAGACATTTTGCATTATTTTGCATTAATATATAATACTTGAACTCTATAATTTCATAAAAATATAAAAAGTGTATAAAATATAATATAACAATTTCAAATGTTGAAAAATAACACTATTAGCTTGTTAATATTATTCTTACAAACATATCGTAATTATGTATATATCTTATACTCTCAGTATTATGTACACATATGAATTTATCAAAACTATAATTATGTTAGCGAAACACTTGTATTTTTTACAATTTTGATAAAATTGAAATATAGGAACATTGTTCATTCAATACCTTATATATTTACTATTTACAAATGTGAAATAAATATATTTTTTTATGTCTGATTATATTTATTATTATTTATAGTGAAAAACTTAATCTTATTTCATAAAATAAAATATAAGATTTTAATAATCGCTGTTGTATTTGAAAATTACTATTTCAAAACATTTTAAGAAAATCTTTTACTTCAATATTCAAAAAAGATTTCTAATAGTAAATTACATTTTTAATATAAAAACATCTTATATTAAAGATAATTATGTATACATAATGAAACAGCGTTTACAAGATGAAATTATTAATCAGCTATACAATAATTATTTTAATCAGAAATTCTTCAATAAAATAATTAATAATTCACAATTTTTCGGATAAATTACATAAATTTCAGATGAATTCACTTAGATACTTTATTTGTACTAAGCTTGGAAGTGTCGTAAATAAAATTTAAAAAGAAAGATTTTCAATATTAACAAAATTAATTGAATAATAGTTTATAAGATTATTCAAACTTGAAATATTCCGTTTGCATTTTCTTCAGCTTTTTTTATATGAATTACTTAATCAATGACGCATGCGCATTAACTAATGAGCAATTCGTAAGTCTGAATCATATTTATTCATATAATATATAAAAGAAGCAATTGAAGTGCTTTGTAACAATTTAATAAATTAATCATATTCAACTTTTTTCAAATAATTTGTAAGTAAAAATTTACCATCATATTTAACTTTCGTTTTAAATAAAAAATTAACATTTTTTAATATATCAAACACGAAATGATCTATAAATTATAATAATTTTTCAAATGCTTAATTAAACGTTCATTCTTCGATCTTAATGTCATAATCAAACTGATATGGAAATTATGAGGTGCCCAACTCTGGGAATCCTACCTATCCATCTAAATTTAAACATAAATTTTTTACAAGGATCCTAACCTTCTTTAGGAATCGAATGATTCATTGTTTTCTTCGTATACTTTTGTCGTAGAACATGTCTATTACTCAAGATCGTACAGAGCTTTACGAAGAAATTAAACTATACAAAAATGCTAGAGAACGTGAAAAGTATGATAATCAAGCAGATTTATACGCTGTTGTTAATACTTTACAACATTTGGAAAAAGCTTACATCAGAGATTGTGTTACACCTAAAGAATATACAGCAGCATGCAGTAAATTGTTAGTGCAATACAGAGCTGCATTTAAGCAAGTAAGAACATTTATTACAGAAGAACCTAAGTCAAACTAACAGCATAAAATAAAAATATTTCTAAATAGGTTCAAAGCGATCAATTTCCTACAATTGACGCTTTTGCTAGAGCATTTCGACTTGATTGCCCAGCTGCACTTGAACGAATCAAAGAAGATCGACCTATAACTATCAAAGATGACAAAGGAAATACTTCTAAATGTATAGCTGATATTGTATCACTATTTATTACAATTATGGACAAATTGCGTCTGGAAATTAAGGCTATGGATCAACTTCATCCAGATCTTAGAGATTTAATGGATACAATGAATAGACTTAGTATATTACCAAGTGAGTTTGATGGAAAACAGAAGGTTGCAGAATGGCTTCAGACGTTAAGTAATATGTCAGCATCAGATGAACTGTCAGATACTCAAGTTAGGCAATTAATATTTGATTTAGAAACATCTTACAATGCTTTTAATAAAGTTCTTCACAATTCATAATTTAATCTAAAAATACAAGGTTTCTACTACTTTGTACTTCCTACAAATATTTTATTAAGTCATAGGTAACTTAAATTTGGGTTTAATTTCTCTAAAATGAAATTGAAATCAGTATAATGACATCTAAAGATAGATTATATATCAAATTATTACTTATTTTACTATTATAGATAAATATACATTAATTAATTTTGTATTAAAGCCTATTTCTGGTTTATATATTATAATAGTTATTTTTTCGTATGACTCTTGTCGCCATACATTTTAGAATTTGACGAAACAAGGAAAAGCTACTAATGTACATATAGCTTGCATTATTTGGGTGCCTTTTTGTTATTGGTATAATGAAACAATTTTTTTTCAAAACTATATTTCTAAAAGTTCATAGTATTTGAAAGAAAATTTTAAGCAATAATATATAAAATAAGTAGCTTTTTAAATAAAAGTTAAAAAAAATTGTAATTTTTGAGAATAATAGCCTAAATGATATATTAATGAACAAATTTTTATTAAAAAAATTCTTTATGCAATTTATAATCTAAAATTTGAAAACTTTTGAGTTATAGTTCTTGAAATATAAATTGTTTATGTGTAACTAATAATATAATTTATACAATTAGCCATTGAAATACATTGAATATTTTTTTTATATTCAGTGTTAATATTCATTGTCGGTAATCATTTTATGAGTAGTTTGTTTCAACATTGGTTACTTTTATATTGTCTCGATTTATAGAATTTGCTGTTTAATTAAGGCAGATAAAATTTTCAGAATTTATATGTAGGCTTACAAATGAAGCTGTATATGAATTTACGATAATTTTTATATACTTTTATTGTACTAAAAGTGAATATTATATTTATTATTCTCTTCTTGTTCCATTTGCGTAAATCTACTAGTTCTGAGATTGAATTGGATGTGACTATGATTAACATTAAAATTTAATATTTTAATGAGTTTCCAATTCCATCAAAGAACCATACTACAAGAAATTACAAAGAAATATTATTCTGCTTTAATACTAATATCGTAATAACTATAACGAGATTAAAAAATTAATTTTATTTTTATATCAAGAATATATTTATTATGTTCATATACTAGTTTATATGTTTTTGAAATTTATAAAAAATTTCATTGGGTATATAATGTAATAAATTCTAACATAAAGTATACAATAAACTATTATTAAAGGATTTTGTCTTTTTTGTGATAAATACTAAAAGTATTTGATAATTATGAAAATTTTAAATAATAGCTTAAATTACGAATTTTTATAAAATCGTATTATGTGAAAAAATGTTCTGTTGCTAAATAGGCATTGAAAGAATCAAAATATTTTGTTCATTTAAAAAAAAAAAAAAAAAACCATATTGTAGAACTACTAACTTATGAATTACTTCTTCATATCTTGTTAATTATATTATCAAATGATTTTTTCAAAATAGTTAATATTATAATAGTTGTAATATAAAAATGATTTTGTTTAGGAGTAAGAAAAAGCGATTGAAAGATGATAGAACAATTATTGAATAATATTGAGGATATATTATTTCTACTTAATTTAAGCTATTGTTATCAAGCACTAATATTGATCGATTTAATGTTTTGATCAATTTAAAAAAACACGAAGACGTGTGCCATTTCTACCAATGAAAATACAAAATTATAAAAATTGATTTCACAGCAATATGATTATTTGTAGCATTTATTTGTTTTAGCATATTTTTGTAACATGTATTTGTAAATAAATAGGAAATCCGCCGCCTTTTTAATGGAAAATGTCTTTCATTCCATATAATACTTATTGTAAACCGTAAAATAAAAAATATTTAAATTGTTTTTCATTTGTATTTTTTATATTCAATTGTATTTTTGAAATTTCTTTAGAGTCGTATTATAATAATCTTCCATTACGTTATAAAATTATCATATAAAAAAGTAATTATTTTATGATTTTGAAATATAACGATTTCATACCAATTATTAAATTAAATTTTTGTAAAATTTTTCAATTAATTATTCCATGTCTGTAAATTTTAGCATTAATTTTATTAAACAAAGCATTTGGAAAAATACATGATCATTTGTGTATGTTGAATATTTTTAAAGGTTTGGTATTTAGTTGAAAATTAAACTCAATTGCTTTTTGAAACATTCGAAATTATATTATCGAATTTAAATGTGTAATGTGTTTAAAATACTTTGTTGTTACATTTTTATTATTCAACACGCTCTTTAAATCATTTCAACTCTTTCATATCTTTACATATCGATATATTACACTTTCTTATTAAGATAAATATTCTATAATATTTATATAAAATATTATTAAAAAGAAAATTGTATATTCTTAACATATTTTTCCGAAAAAACATATTGATTACATTTTTCTGTACAATATTCATCTTTAACTATTTTGTAAGGATAAATATTAGCCTAAGAGCCTAATAGCTTAGATAAATATTAATTGAATTTCGTAAACTAAATTTTGATTTTTCTCTGATCATCTTCTCATCATCTCTGATTTCTTGATCATTTAGAATTTCTTTACGATCAACATTGCGTGATTCAGTCTTGTACTTTCCTAAAAGTACAACGTTTACAACACAGTAATATACGAAGCGATCTCATCTTCAAAGAGATTTTGAAATTATTCGTTGTTCTCTTAAAATAAGAGATCTAACGGTTATCCTGGTGTTGCGAAAGCTAAAGAAATTTCATAGAGTTAATAAATCCAGTCTTGTGTTGATATGCATAGAAACTTCCACATCCTGCCGAGAATTGTGAAAGATAGTAATTTAATACCAAATGCCTCTCATTTACACAAAAACAAAGAGATACGATCACTCAATGATAAATTTGATTTTTCATGCTCCTCATTATTTTCTGGTTCATATTTAAAACAAAACAGTCATAAAATTTATTTTTAATTTGTACCAATAAAAATTTCATCGTATTACTTAGTTAAAAAATATTGTGACATTCAAAATAAGTTATTTATTCGTACAAAAAAAGTTTGGAATAGATTGGCACGTTAATAGCAATGTTGACAATAGTAAAAATGCTTTGTCATCCTTCAGATTGTCATACAGAATATTTATTAACGTTTAATCGAGGAAAATGCATATATTTTTATATTAAAAAATATGTTTTATGTCAACTAAATAAAATTACTTTTATGTAATTAAGATAGACAATATTAAAAGGTAACCATTTTTTATTACAATAAAATTTATTGATATTACTTAAAATGATAATTTTACCTGACAAGGAATATATTATCAGTGATCGCTTATTACAATTTATCCCTTTTATTTTTAAAAACAATTTTTAATAATTTAATTAAACAATTTAATTAAAAATAATTTTCATGTACAGTTTAAGGCAACTTTGCACTTTATTCCGTTTTTAAAACAGTGTTAAGTAATCAAATTTAATTTATCGTACTTGTTATGCCAAATGTGTACCATCTACATATTCTTATTTATCTATATTATTCTATTATATTCTACAAATAGAAATTAGAAATGTATAAATATAAAAATTCCTTTAAATATTTGAAATTCTAATATAAAAAGATATTTAAAATAAGATACTCTTTATTTGTCACTCCACTATTTATTATCAAGCGTTTGCTTTTACACTTTTTATCTAATTTTCAAAATTTATATAAAAAAATATTACGATGTCTATATATTTAGATTTACAATCATTTCTTGAAATATAAAATATCCTCCTAATTAAAAATATTGAAATATGATTTGTCTCTTATTTTGTAAATGAATTATTATTATTATTATTATTATTATTATTATTATTATTATTATTATTAATGTTTTAATTCTAATTTAATTGCTTATATAATTAGTTCTAAGTAGTTACATGCTTTGTATAATTCAAAACGTTTTTGTTAGAAAAATTTACTTCTTACCATAGTTTACATATCATACTATATAATTATGTTTATGTAAGTCATTAATGTAAATGGGTTCTGTTAAATTCTGACAGATGGCGCCAGATTGTTGAGTTAGAAAAGGTTATATTTGAATTACATTAAAATGTAAAATTGATCGTTTGCGTCACTTTTTCAGATATTTAATGTTTTATTAAAATTATAAAGACTTTTATCACTGATAATAAATATTATTCTTGAATACTGAAGAATAATAATGTGTACTTCATTTATTGTGTCATTATTATACAAGCAATATTTTCATTGTGTTTTTGTATTCAAAATTAAAAATATATTTTTGATTTAATTTTTACAGAAAGTATTATGCATCCAATGTATTTAATTTCAATTTTTAATAAGATATCCTTAATTTCAAATACTAAAAATTTTTAACTAAAAGGAATCAATAACTATGACATTTAAAATATCGTACATAAATGACTAATTTTAGAATTGAGTATTTGGACAATGACAGACAGTCTTTCGAATTATATTCGTATGGTTGTTATATAGTATCACATGAGTATACTATATAATGTTTGGAAACGTTATATATGAAGGGATTTTTTGCATAACGAATTACTGTGTCGTATAGCAGAATATTCAGTTTAACCATAATTATTTCATGATCAATCTCTGCAATTCAGGACCATAACATCGCGTAGCATTATTCAGCTTTTTATTTCATATTTAAACAATTTTTTGTATTAGCTATTACTTTAGTCATTTCAAATAATTGTATTAAATATTTATTTAAAAAAATTAAAATATTTAATATTTATTAAGAATTAATAATAATAAACAGCATTTTTACTTAAAAATATAAATAGAAAATATATATACAAAATATACAGGGTTTTAATTTTATTAAACCTTTATAAAATTGTAAAATTATTTCAAATTTTTCGATGTATGCAATGAATTGAATAAAATAATTATTCTAATTATGAATTACTATTTAAATTTAGATCTCAAAATCAAAAATAATTTTTTTAAATTTTAAAGACATAAACTTTTAAGCAATTGTTTAATAAAAATGTTACTGCTAGAATATTATAAAAATGAAATAATAATGTACTTAAATTACGTAATTGAAAATATTATTATGGGATAAATTTTTATTATTTTAATTTGAATTTAAACTTACGTATGACTAAAAATGTGAATATTGTTGAAATACTATATCATAAATTCTAAAATATAAACTAAAAATAATTTAATCAATTATAATCTTTAGATATTTATAATACGAATAAAGTGACAGAGAAATGTCAATCGGTAGCTTCAAGTAATTTGATACCGAATCAATTGCAATATATGAAGTTGGCCTTGAGAATATTGATTGTATCAATTACAATCATAATAACAATCATAAAAGTAGTGATAATGTTTATTACCTTTAATAATAATGCATATTGATTACATTTTTCCTACAATATATATATATATATATATAGTTATTAAGTTTTCTTTTAATGTTTCAGAACGTATGTACTTACACACAACTAGAAATTTAAATACATATATTTGAAATACTGTAAAAACTATTTTTTCTATATAATTTTGCACTACTTAATTTGAGCTACGTTACACTAATTACTATAATTTGCTAATAATTCTTTAGCAAAGAATATTTAATAAAAAAAAAAAAAACAAATTTCTGCTTATTATAACAATATATCATTCTTAATAATCAACCATTTATTTTAATTAATTAAATATTTCTTTCAGGTTTTGTGTTGGTAATTTAATTGATTTCTTAATCTAATAGTTTTTAAATATAAAATTCTAATTTATTCCTATTTGAAATGGTGGAATATAATTTATTATGTACGTTTATCTACTTTTAAATATAATAAATTATGTATTACTTATTATGGTTTATTCAACATATTTGTGAAAATATTTATATCTGTGATCGAATACTTAATATTATCAGCATAATAATTATGAAAATTGTTAAAAAAAATATGCTTTATAATATTATTATTATCAATTCATGGTTAGATAAAATTATTAAATAAAATGTAGTGATTTTAATATGAGATTGAAATAATATATTTGATGTATAACTGTACATTTACCTAATCCAATACATTTTTTCCACTTCAGTTGTGAATATTAAACAAACGATGTGAAGATAAGTATTAAGTCTATATATTTTGAATTTTGTATTCATTTGAATTTCATTTCATGTGAATTCTCATAGTCATGAATAGTAAATGCTTTCTTTGTCCATGCCTTCCATATTAATTTTTATTTATTTTAATATTTTTGCTCTTGAATTTCTCTCTCTCTCTCTCTCTCTCCCTACCTCGCTACTAAGTTAGAACCCCTAATGGTCGTTTATCGTCAGATAGTCAATTTTACATTTGATTAATCTTTTCTTCCTTTATCAACAGAACCATAAAATTCTCTCGAAAATCTTCTTTGCGGGTTTAACATAATTTTACGTTTCTGCATGATATTTCTCTATGTTTACAAGAGGGTAAAGGTCACAATCTAGATGTTGTGTTTAAAGATTCAACGAAGAGATTTTTGTTATCTATTTAGCCTCTTTTCCCGATGGTTTGGGCGCTTTATCGGTCTCTTGGAGAGTCCCATTTTCTACGGTCGTCAAATAATGTATTTTATTTTATTCTATTGTCACCTTGAATACGGCGTAGTGACTTGACCTGACCTGCGATTCATTGTTGTGCTTCTCAAAACTGCACTTGCCTACCAATTCTTCGCATTGCACTAGTCTGCTTTTCATAATGAATTTATTTTATTTTTTTTCTTCCCCTCTTCTGGATGCTCACTTACCACCGCGCTTTCACCTGCAGCTTCGCCTATGGAACCTCCAAGGTTGTCGTTACATTCTTCGTCGCGTCTTCTTTAACGTAATTATCGCCTCGTTGATTTCTTTTCGGAAGCTTGTGATTTTCGTATCTAAATTTTTTCCTTCAAAATTTTGTTTAAACCAGATAACTCTTGATTGATTGTAATGTATATCTTGCTTTTCTCATTATTTCTCAATATTTTCTCAATATTTTATTTCGAACTTTCGAGTACCTCCCCCACTGAATCGACGAAAACGTACTTTTGTTCCAATAACTGCAACAGTTTCTTCTGCTGCACAATATACAGGCTCTCCTTGACCTAAGCCTCGTCGCGGGTGAATGCCTCTGACTCCTCCTGAATACTTGGGATTGCATTCGGCGCTTTTTTCCAACTCGTGCGTTATCTTAGTACACTTGTGCTCAAATTCTTTGCTATATACTATAGGTATAATAATCAGTTTATCAACGAAGACTATCTCTTGGTGAAGTCATATTGAAAGTGTTTCTAATAAAAATTCTATATACTATTGTTTTCCTCGTTAGCATAAGTATTTACTGAATCATTCATACAATGATGGCGGTAGTTGTTCCGAATCTTTCAATGCATTTATTAATGACTACTAGGACTTCAAGAATAATTTCAATACTCATTCCATTGGCAACTGCATGTGATATTCGAATTCACTAATGATTAGTAACCGCTATTCTTATTACAGTTGTAATCGTCCTTCAATTACAGCGAAATCAAACTTTACTATATCCCTTTTATAATGCTTTTCTAATTTATCCATTTTGCTCTAACTGTTTTTCTATATTATATTAGTTTTTGCTAAAATAGAAAATAATTGCTTTATTCTTTCTACTATAAGCAACGATATTATCTCATTAAATACGAAGTAAGTTTTTAAATTTAATATAATATAACAATTTATGTTTCTTATCGATTCTAATCTATACAATTTATTCATAGTCCCATCACTCATTCTATTCACAGAATTCGAATTTTATATTTAAAGCTCATTAATTTTTATCTAATCTTTCGTTTTATTTGCATCTTATTTCGATTTTCAAGATTGATTTTAAATATTAATGAATATGAAAATAAGAAATATTGCTTTATATATAAGCTTGTGAATGAGAAGGAAGCTTATGAAATTAAATAAATGAATATATTAATTGGTATAGGCATCTTTAAAATCCTTAGATGTTATCTTCAAGTTGATTCCATGTACATATATTATCACCTCTTTATTACTTTCTCTGTTACTTAAAATTATGTACATTGAATGTTATAATATTCTTATTGCTGTCTAATTTTATTAACATTTCTTATTTAAAATTGATAAATGCATGTACTATTATTTTCATATTGCATAGAATATTTATATGAATTGGGATTTAATCATCATGGATAAAATATGCGTTCATATGCGGTAATAAATAAATTGTGTTGCAAAGTTAAAAGGCTTTAATGTTTTGAAATACTATATTTTAACTTAATGTCGTGTAACCGGTTTTGTTAAGTAAAAATACTCGCATTATTAATTATCGTTACCTTTATGAGTGAACAATTGCTCAATCGAAACAAAATAAACTTTTTTATTATGATTATAATTACTACTTTTTCAAAATTCACTTTACTACAAAGTATAAAATATAAACTTGCATTACTATATATGATTTAACCTTTAATTTATAAATGTTTACACAAAACATGTTTTTATAGTACATTATGTAATTAAGTATTTGGTTTTCATTTACAGCAAACCCCGTACACATTACTGTACACTTATGCAAATTACGCGACACTCAAACACATACACTATCCTCTATTGGTCAGTTATTAATATTACACTTAATATGATTTGTAATATTTGTTTTATAGTTCATGTTGTATCAGTAATTGATACACTATTATGATACGAACTTATGAAGAAATAAAGTTTAATTACGTAGAATCAATCGTGGTTTTTCTTAATATTTCATCAATATTAATTATTAATTTTTGAAGTAGAAACAATTGTCTTCCAATATTAAATTTTCCGATTGACAGACTTGTAAATAGTTTTTCTACCAAATCTGTTTATAAAACTTTATACTTAAATTCAGGATGCTTTAAATACTCGATCATATTAAATAAGCTTAATAAAATATTAACATATCCTTACTACTTCAAATCTCTTTATTTTTGAATACTTGTTGTTCAGAAATAGAAGGAACGCTGTAGGCGGCATTTTGAAGTCGCACTTTAAACTGATTTGCTTTTAGAGGGTCGTCCTGTTTTCTTAGACCTGGACATTCCCTCGATTAGTTACTGCTTGAAAATCTCGAGTGTTTCGCTCGTGTTCTTAAGTGAGAGACTAAGCAAAAACTCTCGTAGATGTAAGTGCCCTTAGGAATATGCTATATTTTAAGATACGAGCTTAACCGGGAGCGGTTATACGAAGCTCAACCCGATATGAAAAATTCTTCAGAGAACGAGGAAGTATTTATTCATCTAAGTACTAGGTGGGACGGAATTTTTGGTTATTTTAATCTAAAAAGTACCATAAAAGTGTAAGAATAAGCAAGAGCGGATGGCACCAAGCGTGTGCTCCCGAGCCCTTGGCAGACATGCTTTTTATAGACGCGTATGTTTCACATATAAAGAGACACTCTATCTTTGTAAAAAGTTTTTATTTTTATTTCACGTATCCTTCAGTCGTTCTCTGTATCTTGTTTCTACGAAGCAGCAAGTAATAATCAACCGCATCTATTAATTTTTAAATATATATATATATATATATATATATATATCAAATATGGTCCTGTAGTACGATACTCAAGTTCTTAATAAACGCTAAAAACGAGCTTATTGTACAGAGTAAAAAAAAATAATAAATTATAAATGAGAATTTTTTCAATAATTGTGTGTATATTTAAATATGTTCTTTCTAAACGAATAGCATTGCGCTTATAAGAATAAGTAAAAGCATTCCATTCGTATATATTTCATACATACCTAATTTACATATTAAAAAAATAAAGAGACTATAAGAACTTAAACAAATATCATATATTATAGGGTATATGATAACACATTTTCATTGACTTTCACTTTCAAGATTAAGTTATTAAGATATCGTCTTATATAGCCATTCACACGGTTACTATCCGCACCATTATGGTAAATAAATTAAAATCTTCAAATCGGCAGAAACAAAATTAAGATCACATACATATTGTAAATGAATAAATATCGAAGGCAACATACGAGCCTTTGTATACGTAATCTACTTGTAATTGCGATGTGTAGATTACTATGCATTTCCTGGCTCAGAATTCAACGCGAACCACAAGTCTACCATAACGAGGTATTAAAAGATGCATAAATTATTGTATACAAGGATAACATGTTAGAATAATATACTCAAAAACACAAGTGACAATATATTTACAAATTTAGGTATCGTTAAACATAAATAATAAATAGATAAAGGCTGAGAATAATTTTGCAATAAAATAACGATTATTAATAGGTTTATCTTATATATATATATATATATATATATACATGAAATATGTAAGTATAATAAATTATTTTACAATGTTTTATTTGATATAAATTATCATGTTTATATTTGACGATGCAATTTTGCTTGATAGCTTACGAAAAGTTTTATGTATACTTACCTAATCATTAATCATCTCATTATGAATATCATAAAACAACTGCTACTATTTTCTATAAAGTTTCTATATCATACGCAAACATTCGACTCGAACAGAAATTTCAGTCAAAATACTCTTAAAAGTACTTAGAGTCACCAGGAGTGCTATTGCTTACAATTGTGAACTACATTTGCCAATCAAGTTGTACAGATGCGCGTGTTTGAATTTTATTTACAGATAGAGCGTGATACATGCGATATGCCACTCATCATTACCATCTCCCCTTTATCACCACGATTTATATCTAAAGAAGATTCCCTCCTTGATTTAAGTCCCCAACTAGTCATCAAGATTCAAGTTGTACGATCAATGTGACCTTGAAGTATAGACTAAGTAATCCATTGTGAAATAGAAATTCGGATAATTGACAAATTAGCGATATGGCTCAAACTTATGTGTAATACCAGCTCTAGTTTTTACAACGTAATTTATTTGTTTATTTGTGAAGATAAAATACTGATTATTATTCAATCAATAATATTTATAAGAAATTTAGACAATGTTTGTGTAAAAATTAATAACAAAATGCAAATATACATGGTAATAAAAAAAATTCAAATTAACCTTTTTTTAAAAATAACGATTGTTAAATAATAATATAATGTTATAACAATACTATATTTAGATGATGTTGTTAATAAAAATAGATATTTAAAATTTTAAACTACATAGTATATAAATTTATGTATTGCAAAATTTTAATTAGGTTATTAATAGAATAATGTCTTATAATTTTAGTACATAAATTTATTTACAAATGTATATCAATAATGAATATTTTATATTTATAAATTATAAATAATAAATAATGGATTATATAATTATGATGCGAAATTATTAAATACGATAGAATTAATAAAATAGACTTTTTTTTATATAATGTAATTAAATTTTTTTATTTTATTTTAATTAACTTTAATATATGATATTAAATATTAACATTATATTTAATATTTAATTTAATTATATTTAATTTTAATTCTTTTTTTTATTTTTTACAACAATCAAATAAATTATATTAAATTTAATAAAATCGTAGATTTCGATTAACTAATTACTAAAAATATTCGTAGAAGTAAAATTATATTTACAGAACGATTTAATGTTTCCATAAATATAGCAATTTTGTTTTACATAATACAGAAATAGCTTGCTTAGCTATAACGAAAAAGTTTAAGTGCTAAAATTATAAGTAATTGAATATTGGATGCATTACTATGTGTTGTACAACAACTATTATAAGTAATGTATTCGTTAAAAAAAAATTATAGTAGTAAAAATTTAATAATATATAATTTATTATAGATTTCAATCAATTATATTTTATATATAAAAGTAAGTAATATATTTTACTAAGAATTAGAAATAAATTGACTAATTACATAAATTTCCAATTCAGCTTGTAATTGATTTAGAGTATATATAATATAATATAAAAAAAGTTTATCTATATAAGCCTGATTTATTAATTTTTATGAATCTATGTATTTATGAGTGACATAAATTATAAATTCCTCTCTAAAAGCTTTTTTATATACGGAACATATACTTTAAAAAACAAAAAAATATAAGTACGCCTTGTTTTGTCTTTTTGCTATATTGCTATACTAATTATAAAAAAAAACTACAATATCATGTGATGAAATTATTTTTTAAAAAGCCACAAATACAATTAACATGCATATCGCGTATTAAATTATTAATATTAAAAATTGTCTAATTTGAATTCTAAATAATATCTATGTTGGCTTTATATCAAGTAGGTTTCTGAACCACAGTTAAATACGTTAAAAACTTTAAATTCTATGTCATTAATAATTATAGGCTTAGACTAATCTGAAATTATAAATAAAAAACCTGTATTGTAATCATTAAATTGCGTACATTGTATAAATAATAATAATATAATATTTATTTTTTACATTCAATAATGCAAGCAGATAATGGAGAATTAATATTTTTAAATTATTTGCTATATAATATTAATTTAAAAGAGAAATTTGATGATTCAAATTAATATAAATTACAAAGTTTATTAATAAAAATTAGAACGTCTATACAATGAAGAATGTTTTTTATTACTTAAATTCTTTTAAATAATTACCTATAAACAGATATAAATTTTGTTCATTTCCATTGAAATTTTCAGTCAGTAAAATTGTATAGTATGTAAAAAATATAATATAATTCTTATAAATAGAAATGTAATTATTTAGAAATTATAAGTTTGTTATTCATAGAAGAAAAATTGACTTACTCGATGAACAGTGATAAATTATAGAAAGAACCGCGTTAACCAGGTAGATCGAATAAATCTAAGAGCAAATTTATTTAAATTTTGAATATAATATTTTTATACTAGTTCGTGAAATCCAAGTTACTTAATACTAAAATTCTTCCCAAGTAATTAAAGAGTTTTCATCATTCAAATATATTAATATATAATAATATTATAATTTTACATACTATAAGTATTTATAAATTTATAAATATAAAACTTAATATTATATTATAATAATATAAAGTATATATTTCGCTCTAAAGAAACGTGCTAAGTAGTACTATAAATTCTCACGCCTGAAATAATAATTTGTTTTTATTATATATTATTTAAAATATAGTTACAATAATAAAAATGTAATTTTATCTAAACCACTATTAGAAAATTACTTCACATAATTGGTTTATTAAATTGAAATGGAGCAAAAATTAAAGTTAAAAAAATATATTTCATTTATGATTATTCCCTATTAATATTAATTTTTGTTTATCATTCAAAGTTTGTATATTGTTATTTGTGATTAATTAGAAATGTTCAATAGATACTACTCGCTTGATCGTAATCGTCTTAATTCTAAAATTATTATTATTTCATATAAAGACCTTGTACATTTTCATTTTTCTTTTAGTGAATGATTAACTTTATGGCGACTGGATATTTCATTGGCAAATCGATTTTAATACTTAATATCGATGATAATAAAATACGTTATAATTTACTACCTAAAACACTGCTTATAAAATTAATGCGTAATGTAACAAGTTGTTATTTAATAAATTAATTTGCCCTTTCAAATAATAAATTAATGCAGTATATATAGGTTAGGAAGTGATTAGAGATGGTAAATAAATTTATTAAATATTTTTTATTATCGCTATTATTATGATTATGTAATATACGTTTTGTAATAGTATAAACTCAATCGTTATTATTACTCTTAGTGCAAATAGGTACTATTTATAAGTGATTTCAAGCTTAAATTTGCAGCTAGAATTAGATTGTGTAACAACAGAAATCACAAGATGCTCAAATAATATTGACAAAGTTAGTATTGATAAAGATATGGACGAGTCGAATCTCTGAATGACGAAAAAAAAAACGAAAACTTGACGAAGTAAATTTCGACGCGTACGAGAAACTCGAGCGCGTTCTTGGCATTTGCGTGTAAAAATTATCTTTTAGTTTTCCAATTCCTTTCCTCTTCTGAAAAGGCCGCATCAAGCTCGTTTTACTTATACGTGCATAAATTGCAGTTGGCCCTACCAGCCTCTGAACTCACCGGCATCCCCCCATCCTTTGCGAACGGGGCCACAAATGACTAAGAAGTTACTTAGTAGCACGCGCGCGCGCCTCTCTACCTTACTCCACTTCCTCCAACTACTTTAACTCACAATCAGACAAACAATGCGCCTGTCTTGTAAAACGGGGGCTGACAAGTCGTTGAGCCAAAGCGCTGCTGACAAGGGACTCCGGAGGAGGCGGACCGCGCGGCCCCGTCTGCCCACGCCAACGGGAAGCATCTCCAAAAAGCGCACTCCTGGCCGGCCCGTCGTGACAATGCCGAGTCGTATCTGCGGCAGGGTAGGGCAAGGCAGGACAGGGCAGGGCAGAGCAGGGCAGGGCAGCGCAGGGCAGGGCAGGGCGGGGGCCGGAGGGGGCGGATCAGGACAGAAGCCTCGGACAGCGGGGAGGCTAAGGGTCCCGGCAGGAGCGCCGGCGCTCATCGGCGCTCGACGGCCGCATCGGCGTCGGCTTCGGCGGCCGTTAGTCCGGCTCGGGCTCCTCCTGGGTGCGAGAGCCCGGTCTCGCGTATTTATAGACGGCGATGGTCGGCGCCCCGGCGTCGGCGCGCGCACCCAGTCTCCCCCCGGCGCTCGCCGCGGCCGCAGCACCACCGCCACGGGCCCCGGGCCCGGCAGTTGTAGCGGCGGCGCGAGGCCCGCAGCATCATGCCGCGATGCGTCCAAGCCGAGCCCCGGGAGCCAAGCTCCCCGACATCATGATCGGCGTACTGCTCCTGGTCCACGTCGCCGCGGAGCCGACGGTGAGTAGCGAGCCCCCGATCCGGTTTACGTAACAACTCGTCGTGGATGCCGTCGTGGATGCCGTCGTGGATGTCGTCGTGGATGCCGTTGTGGATTCCGTCGTGGATGCCGTTGCGGATGCCGTCGTGAATGACGTCGTGAATGCTGTCGCGGATGTCGTCGTGGATGCCGTGGTTGATGCCCTCGTGGATAACGTCTAGGGCCGAGCGAGGGCCTCGCGGCCACGAGGTTACGCCGCCAAGAGCTGCCGAGGCGACTCACCGGAAAGTCCGAATTCCGAATAAAAGTTGTCCTCCCCGGACCCGAGCCTCCGTCCTCGGCCCGCTCCTGCACCATACCTTCCCCTTCTTCCCTCCCGCCACACTCGCCCTCGTCGCCCTCATCGCCGACGCGCGCGCTCCCTCCCTTCTACCTCCGCCACCTCTCACTTCCCGTCCTTTCTCTCCTTCGCTCTCCTCCACACTCTGTCGATCCTTCCTTTCATGGTCCGTGTACAATTGCTTCCTTCTCTAATTAATAAAACCACTTGCGACCTGCGCTCGGGCCTTTTTCTATTATACATTTAAGTGCCACGCAAGAACAAACGCGCTCGTTTGCTTTTCATTTCGCTCCTTCCAAAGTTAACTACTAACCGGACGAACGTTCGAGCTGCCTTGTCCTGGGCTCGTACTCAAAGGACCAATAATCTGCTGCTTCCCAACAAAGTCTCAATCTCATAAGTATATATTCATTTTTCATATTTAATGCAACTCGTCATTGAGCATCTCGACATTTAATCAACACGAGTATCGCGTACAGGGAACAGTGTGACCAAGTTTAATATGTTTAATGCGAAATGAAAACCTAATGTTGACACGATGATACCATTGACTTGATAGACATGTTTTTATGCCGAATGTAGTTTTCACTACTATACTTGCCTTACACATATTTTCTCCGCTTATTTATTTACAGATTTCTTTTTTGTGTAAGGTTACACTTTTCTTAAATTTGGCTATACTTGGAAGAAAGATGATTAATTTTGGCAAATTAGTTCAATTTAACTTACGAAATCTATCCATATTTGTTGTTTCAAGATGTGTTATAAATACATACATATATATATATACATATATATATATATATATATATATATATATATATATATATGCATATATACATAAATTGCGTCTAAAACTAATCTGGCATGTAATGATCCGCGGTCGAAATATCCGAAAACAAGTGTGCGACAGAGAAGGAGGCCCTGTATAAATAGTTTTTCATTGCTCTTCAATTGCGAGCAAAGCAAACCCGGTTGTACAAAATGCCAATATAAAAATTTTAATTTGTTTTTTAATTATAAACTTAACGTAGATTACGACAGATGCAAAGATATAAAAAAAAAAAAATAATGAAAAAAAGAAAGAAAAAATAATACAACCTCCTTTAATACTTCTTTATTTTATTTGCGACTTGCCCTACATTAAACATACAAGCTATGTTTGTATCATATAAATATAAACTTTACAATCAGGCACGCTAATTTTTAACCCAGATAACGATAACGTAATTTGAAGAGAAAAAAAACAACAAGTGAGATAAATATTATTTTCAAAATAAAAACGGGGCTATCACAGTTTACGTGTTGGATAAATTCGGAGAAAATGTCAAATGGAATTTGGACTTGTAAGTGAAAGTCGAGAAAGAAAGATTTATGTGAACATGTCCATTTCAACATAATTAATAATGTCCAGGATATTAGTGTCCACCTGCTCGTGGCTATTTTTCAATCCAATTTTGGCACTTGGGAGCCCAAGTGAAGTTGGTAGGTGCCACGTGTACACATGCTACACAAGTGGAATATCAGTCACTCGATGTGTTTATCACTGTTCCCAATGGCTAGAGTAAAGGTACATGTGCGCCTTAGCTAGTAGATTTTTCTACAAAGTGCTCGAGACGATTTCGGTCGTCACTTTTGGTAGTCTTTGCTGCGACTGTGAGATTTTAACTTAGAAAAGGGAGCACACATGTGAAAACTTATGACGTGGCCGCAAATTATCCTGGAAATTGATGGGATTGAAAATGATCCGAAAATAAACATATTTAACAGAACCAGATGTAACTGGTCTACAGCACTGCTTGATGTATTAAACGATTAACAATTCGCCGAATGTTTTGCTATATTAGTCGAGTAAGTGAACTTTTCGTTGGTGTATTTGTGACGTATATTCACATTGAGCTGCTTATTGTCAATGATAATTTCTCTGTAATTGTCCGTTGTACAATTTTTAATGTTACTTCGGATTATACTCTTTAATGCAAATGCAATTTTGCGTACATTTTGAAAGGCACTGGGATTTTTATTCATATTGATTTCATTTTTTAAAGTAGCATGGACACCTTGTAATACTTTCTTATTGAGTAAATTCTTCTAATTTTTTTTTTTTTTTTTTTTTTTTTTTTTTTTGGTCATGACTGAAATGTAATCTGTAATTATTTTTATTTAAAAAAATATTTCGGTTCATGTAAAATCAGAGTTTATATCACATAACGTGTGTTGCTTGATACATTTTTATATTATGCTCAGACGATTATCAAACATTAAAAAAAGTTTTTCAAATTTCAAAAAAAAAAAAAAAAAAAAAAAAATAGAAATCAAGAAACATTAGCGACAGAATTATCACGATTTTATTTGTTATAATTATAACAATTTTTATTATACTTCAGTTAGTATTTCAATGAAATAAAAAATATAAATATATATATGAATTATGCTAATGAGATTAATCTTATTTTACATTTTGAATAATACTTGTATTCTTGATACATTGATATCTCAAAATGATAAATTTAAAGTGACACTCATCGTGCATTGGAATTAAGCAATATAATTTGTAATTTCATTATCACTTCTGTAATGAATGGTATAATTTATTTTGGTGAAAATTTTGGTGAAATAATTATTATTTTCACGAAGCCACTAAAATATTCTATATAGACCAAATTTATAGGAATAATGATAAGGACTAAGATAGCATTTGCCTTTGCCTTTTATGGAAACAACATGTACTGTTTGTTATAAAACATATTCTAAAACACGTGACAATGATTTTTTAGTCCTTTTATTAAAATATCAATAACATATAAAACATATTTTTTTAGCAAATGAAGAAATTAAATATGCTTCATTTAATTAATCATAACTAATACTAAAATCTTCTTAAATATTTAAATAAAATAAATTATTAAATAAACATTTTATTCTCGAGTAATGAAGCATTAAAAAAAACCTCTAAATTATTCTCTTAATGTGATATGATTGATTTTCAAAAATAAGAAGGAACTGTTGAATAAACATGTACGCATAAAATTTGCAGAATTACAAAGCCGTAAACATACTCGTGTTTGTAAAATTCTACAACATCCTGATTTTATATTAGTTATTAACTACTTTTATCCATTAAATTTAAATTTATGCCATTAATATTTATATTCCAATATTTTACTTTAATTCAGAATATCAAATAATTCTTCATCACTTCAAAACTCAATAATCATAGAATATTCTTTAAGTGAGTATAAAGTACTTCGTTTGATTCATAATATATTTGTTTTTGTATTAAACTATTTGTAAGTAATATGCTTATAATGTTCGATGAAATTAATGACAATTCTATTTATTTACCTACACAGATCATTTTGAAATATTCGCACACTCTGAAATACATAATGAGAATTAAAAATTTTTATCATTTTCATATGCTCGACAAAATTTAATTTTAATTAATATTTATAAATCTCGGGAAATGCCACGTTCAAGTGTTAGGGAATTATTAACTTTTTGGAATATATATTATGAATAATATTGATTAAAAAAACATACAAATTCATTAACTGATTTCCAATATGGAATTAGTAAGATATTTTGTGAAATATTAGAAATAGATTTAGTAATCTCCTTTTTCTCTAAGTTATAATTCTTTATAGGTCTTAGGAATATATTTATTAATGATTTTAACTTTCTTATTACGTCGTTATATTCTTAAACGATTTGTCAGACTATCAGAAATTTACTTTTTGGAAGAGATAAATATTGTCTAAATATTTAATTATATTTATTGAAGTACTTCTATTTATCCTGAATGATAAAATATTATTTTCAATTAAAATGCTATTAACCGATATATTAACAGTCGTATTAATAGCTATTTTAATGCTTATATGGAATCCAGTTTTATGAGAATATGACTTTGCCAACCCGTAAACTTGACATCTGTAATCTATTTTAAGTTAGCATAAAACCTTGTAAGTATTCCCGGCAATTTTTTGTTCTATTTGTAATTCTTTGCAGTTACTATCTTGTACATGTATGCTTAATATTGCATCGATCTTTTACTTTATGAATGTGAAAGGTTTCATTTATTTTATATTAAACTGTTTTTTATTGCTTTGTGAAATTCTTAATATATTTTAATAAGCTGTTTTTCATATTATGTCTTTAAGTTAATTAATTAATTATATAAGTCATCGTTATATCATTAAGATTATTAGAGCAATGTAATATTAACATTTTTGTTTTTATCATTGGTTTTTTTTTTAATATTATTATTAAATTTCACTTTTACCTTTTGAAAATAATGTAATTTAAACTACTTTATGTTCTAATAGGCATCACATAAGATAAATGCATCATTATTTAAATATGACTTTTTCTATAAATTAATTGAATTAGAAAATATTAATATCACATTTTGTATTATTTATGCCTCTTATATAATATCATTAGTTTTGTTAAATGGTGTTTTGATTTACTTTGGCCAAAATTAATATTTTTATTTATTCCTATATACTTTTATATATTCAATTCATATATAGTATTATTTAATTATTTCAATTATTTATTATTGTTATAAAACTCATAAATGCTCGATTAGTTAAAACGGAAGAATAATTATGTTTAAATAGATTAATAGAATAATTAAATTAAATAATTAAATATAATAGAATAATTAAAAAAATGTTCTTATATTTTAACGTTCAACTAGATAAAATTATTTCTTATCATTTGATAATTGGGGATCCCGTTTCTATAAATGCGATTACCTACAAGTGTACATTTTTAATTATCAATACTTTTATTAAATATTTGCTAATCTATATAGATAATGCTTTTTCATAAATTTTGAATTGTTTTATAATATTTTATGAATAGATTATTTGTAAATTCGAATATTTTTTCAAACACATTTGTAAGTTTACAAAATTTAAATCTGCAAACTCATGATCACTTAAGCTCTGAGGAGTTACGAAACTTGTCCCTACAGTTGCGATGTACTTGTCATTTTACTTTATTCTTGTTTAAGAAGAATCTTATAAATATAATAAAATTCGTCCTATTTGTGCCTTTCATCTTGAAATAAAATCTATAGTGTATAGTTACAAAGTAGTAATTGTAGTTTAGAATTCGATCTCACACTAATTTGTAAAATTTTCTACGTTTTATTAAGTCATAATAACAACAGTATGATTAATTAATTGATAATAAATTAAAATCGTCGTATTATTTAAAATGTTGTTTATTTAAGTAATAAATTTAAGTTATATATTATTTCATACAATATTAATGGCGTTCAATAAAAATAACCGATTGTTCAATAATACTATAATATACTTAGGATATTACTTATTTCCATTTGTAAACTAATATAATTAAAATAGTTAATAATTATATTGTTGAGATATTAGAGGTAAATATTAAAAATAAATATTAAAATAGTTGTAATTTTGAACAAAATTAAACTATCATTTCAAAAAGAATTATGCTAAATCTATAACAATATCATGTTCTTGTATATAATAAATAAAAATTATGTACAAATTATTTAATGATGTTTATAATAAATGAGCTATAATTTGATTTTATATGTATGCTATATCGATGTTACGGACTGTTCGTAAATAACATCCTATCATTTATAATAATCCTATAACTACTAATAATAATTATACTTGCAAAGTAATTAAGAGAATAATTTTCGTAATTATCGCACCTAATACTTATTTTTTGTGATATAATTACAAAAATACACTTTAAATTTATCCAAATGTTATTCTATTTTTATGGAAGACGTTATGATTTATTTATATATATATATATATATATATATATATATATATATATATATATATATATATTTTTTTTTTATCATTAAGCTTGATTAAACATATAATTTCTCAAATATTTATTAAGCTATTGTTCTTTAATATTTATACGAATTTATATGTGTCTATATATGCGCTTACATGCGTGTATTTTTTCTTTCCATTCGGTTGGTGCTAACAGCCACAGTTTCTTTTTTTAGAAAATTTCGGTTAATTCACTTCAATGATTACGAACTATTCAAGTATTTATTTCAAAAAAATTATTCTAGGTATTTGAGTAAAGTAATTAAAAATATAAAAAGTCATAATATTTCATAATTATATTATTATTATAAATTGATTCTAGTAGAATTGGAGTGATTATTCGTATGGTGTGCCTTGATTGCGTATGTTATAATTTTTAAAATAATTTTGAAGAATCTTGATCAAAATCTTACATTAAACAGAATTCGCTTAACATAATTTTAATTTGAATACCACATTTCATCAACTGATAAAATCAGCACACATCAAGATTTCAGTACTTCGTATATTTTAAAATCAGAATTCTGAAAACAAATATTAAAGGATGTTTATAGTTATTTTATTATTTGATTTTTATGAAACCTTACGAAGTATAAAGCAATATTTCAGTTTAAATATAATTATAAATATCATTGCTAGTAATAAAACATGAAATTAACTTAACTAAATAGTAGGAAAATACCTAATTTGACAGTACTTAGTATTAAAAAAAAAAATCTTGATATATTGGATTCTAGAAAGTTGTAATACTCAATAAAATGTTATGCATATAACTGTGGATAGTTTTACTAAATAGTTCTCTACTGTCATTAAAATACGCTAAATTATGGATATAGTGGGAAATAGGCCTAACTGCAAATACTTTCGCTCATAATCTTGATCGTAAGTTATAAAGCTTTCTCAAAAAGAAGTGAATGAAAGGATGAAAGAAGCTTCGTAAAATTTATCTCAATAAATATAAAATTTCAAAAAAGTCTGAAGAAAGTGCAACACGCATATTGTATTACTCTGAAATAAATGACTTATCTGTAAATTTAATAAATTACTTCCGCTCCCTCATAAATATTATCTTAAGTTTTAATCACATTTTTCAATGTTACATTTTCCTATTCGATTAATATAATAACTTAAATACCAGTAAATAGATTCGAAATCATTTTAAATTAAATCTATGGTTGATAATATATTTCAGTAATTTTTATTCGAGTTATAATGACCTATTTAAGCATTCCCTAAAAACATTAATATTATTCTAAATATGTGAAATGATAAATATTAACCCGCATATTTACCGTGACTTACTGAAAGCACAACATCTTATGAAATAACTTTTTCTGAGCTAATAATCGATGACGTTTCATACGATTTTTTAATTTACACGTTAGTAAAAGCACTAACCTACGCCATATTACACTATGTATAATTGGTAATTTTTATATTATATTCCCTATCATCTCTTTGATTGAACATCGAATATAAGACATTTAACTTGATATTTCTCTCTATTATAATTAAAACATTTTTGTTGAGTATTTGAACTGTTGCATAATGAAATTGTATATAGTAATTTCTCATGTGATTCAAACTATCATCTACAAGTTAATATAGTAGAATTATAAAGTTCAATTCATTTTGTTCATTTAAATGTTGAAATAATTAAATAATTTGTAAAAATAACGAAGTCCTTTATACTAAATTAAATTATTTTAAAAATCAAAGGTATAGGTAGATAATTCATATATTTACGTGAATAATCGATACATGTTGAGTGTCTAAAGACATTAATTCGACGAAATGTTGAAAGTCTTGCTCCCGGAAATTTAAAACGATTTATTGAATTTTTTAAACTTTTTAAATATCAGCGCTAAAAACAGATTATTACCAAATTTGTCGAATTTAAATATTTTTCGTAATTTACATAATCCTAAAGTCATTTGCGTTTTCTTTTTCGTATAATATTACAATTTCAACTATTTCATAATATTAGAAAAATCTGGTTTTTAATATCAAATTGGAGCGACATCAATGTTTCATTTATGTTATGCATCTTTCTTCATTGATATAGAAATTCACTCTGCATTAATGTACATAGGATTTCTGAATAAAATCTTAAAAAAATTGTTTTTAATTCGAAACATAAGAGAGGAATAAGTTACCAAGTTTTGTCTATTTTTACGATATAAATATAATAATAAGATTCTCGTTTAAAAGATTTACATTATGTAGAAAGTGTATGTAATTTATAAGATATTCTTGAATTTTTGAATGTTTAAATGATTAAATGCTGTTTTAACTGATACTACGATAGTCGATGACGATTCTAAAAAGTTTATATAAATATAAATACTCATAAATACTAATTATTACTAATAAATTTATGAAAAATAGCAATTAATGTAGATAAATGTCTGTGAAATATGCAAAATTTGTTTGTAAATTAAATAATGAATTTAACGTATATTCCAATCACGTAGTATTGCAATAACATTTTAATATGTACTATGCACTTCACTTGAAGTTGCATTGTGCGTTCCTAATGTACTTGCATAACAAGACATCCACGGAAAAATCCATTAAATGTTTATTGTTTTGGAAAGTCAGTGAATTAGTAAATTAACATAAGTAATTCTAATATTTTCACACACTTTTGCAAGTAAATAATTTATATAAACATTATAAATAATATAGATAGATAAGAACATGAAATGATTAGCCTTAGCACATATTTACTTTCGGAAAAATGGCTTATGCTTATTTTAATAATAAAAAAAATAATAAAAAAAAAATAAAAAAAAAAATACAGTATTTGATAAATAAATATCTAATCTTAAACTTCCGTAGCAGCGCAATGCAATACAAATATGTACACCTAAGCTATTTAAAACTAGTTTTAATAAATATTAAAGTCTTGCTTCGAGCGAGCTGATTCGAGCGAATCGATTTTTTTAGAATTATAAGACTCCAAGTCCGTTTAAAGCAATGAGCGATAGAGATAAATTTTGAAATAAAATATCCCCTCTTTATTGTCAATTATAAAAGTCTACCTTAGGATAAGGAAGCTGAAAATTTTTACGTTTTTGCCAGTTAATTGCGTAGGCAAAGTTACTCCCAATGTAATTTTATCCTCTCATTGTGGTTTAATAATTCTATAAGATTAAAAAAATATTTATTATTTATTTCGCAATATACAATAAGCCGTCTTCCCTCGATCTATCCACATGATCGCCATTCGCAAGAGAGCAATATCGACTTGCCATTATTAATCCACTTTGTCATCGATATTACACAAAAATCCATATTTTTGGCAAACGCTTGCAAAAGCAAACTCGCTTTACGATTACCGAGGCGCAATTGTAGCAATGATACGATACATTACTTCAAGGTAATATCTCCGATAAAGCTTGCGTCGCGAGCCAACACGACACCGTTGCAACATCAAAAATAAAAACATCGGTGCGCAGAACATAGGCGTTGGATGATGGTGGCCCTATCATAACAGCGTCGTCGGCGTTTCAGACCTGGGAGCCTCGTCTCCGCGGGCGGCTTCTCGGCTCTCCTCCTGCCGCACTCGGAATTTTGCAGGATCGCGCCTGTTCGTCGCGGCATTGCGTGCTTGCGCAACTCGGTAGCCGTTGCTCCCATTTACGAGCTCGATTTTTATTTAAGCGCCGCTTCCCTGTGCCGCTCTGCGTGGGAGTTGACGCGCTTTCCCTTGAGCTCGACTACGGGCGGCGGCAGCCCGTCTCCTGGATTAGGCGCGACCGAGCTCCACGATGATTTAATCGTGTGGGCTGCGTTTGCTCTGCACTTCTTTCCCTTTTTGCTTTCCGTCCGAATGACGGCGTCGTTTACCGATCGAGCCACTGCACGCGCTCTCGCTCTTGTCGTTGGCGAGGAATGCTACGCCCGAGTACCTTTCCCGCGCGTTTGCGCTCGATCAACCTTGACATATTACTTGCGCACTCCCGATTGCTCTATTTGGGCCGAAGGATCCGCGTTTGGGTAAAGCCTTTCGGTACGAGCGATGATGACCCCCATTACGACGAGACTCTAACCGCCGAACAATATAAAAAAAAGCTGCACTAGAAGTATTTAGTGTAAAGTCTACTATAATGGACATTAATTCAATGCAGTGAGAGGTAATATTTGTCTTATATTTCGAATTATTTTCATGAATTTATCGATATTTATTATTGCCTTCAACGACTTTAAAGCCATGATATATTCACTGTTTATTGTGGACAAATTTATACTATAAGAATACTTACTGTACCAAATGTAATACAAACAAAATACATTATTTTCGAATTTTACTTAAATACAGAATTAAATTTTGTTTAGTCATGTGATCGGGCAATAAGTCAAAAGTCTCATATTAATAATACCTCTTGTAGAAGTTATTGACTTATCATATTTAAATATTTTCCATTTAACAACTACAATTATTCTATCGAATAATTAAGATAATTAAACGCGTAATTCAAATTTACTGTATATTATTACGAGGGTGTGCATAAAATTATATAACATTACATTGCATTCCTACGGGTATTCGAAGGTGCAGCAGAAAATTGCCATTTAGTTCTTTCAATTATATGTAATTTAACTTGAATAGATATATTACGACTATTCATTCTTAATTTATTTGGCGCAATTTATTTTGAGTCTAGCAAAACAAATTGTACCTATAGCCTAATTGCAATAAAATTTTAGTATTTCGTTATTAAAAATCGATATCTTAAAAATTATACAGAATCACAAAATATTATGAAATTTCAATAAGTTATTAATATTTCATTATAAATTTTATTATTACGAAAATATATGATGATGATTAACATTATCGGATAAATAACTAATAACATAATTAATACGTTTTTGAAAATGGTATTGTCGCATATGTTTATTCTGCTTTCTGTAATATTGAAAATTCCCGAGTACAATATAAAGATAAATAGTCAGTCTTTTATATATATATTAATTATATATTATAATATATAATATAATATAAAATTAAAGAAAACATTCTAAGGTTTCAAGCGTAAATTATTCATTAAAACGCTTATCCAATAATGTTACGTATCATCGAAAACATGATTGTAGAATAAAAATGATGTCATTATAAAATAAAAAATATATCAGAATTAACAATAAACACAATTTGATAAAAATTTTCAACTTTGTATTTTAAGATTTTATTTTATAATTAAATAAATTATTTTCAATAATAAAATTTAACAGGCTTTTAGTATTTTTTAAATTCACTGTAATTATTATAGGATTGGAAAGTAGAAAGAAAACAATTTACAATTGAATGCAGAAGGAACGTGCTTATTTGATTTTTAATAATGCAAAATTATTCATAAAATTATTCAGTTGTAGAATCAGTTAAAATGGAATGATCGATAATTCAATATAATACTAAAAAATGTATTGAAATTATCATGCACACAAATACACGACTAATATTGAATTTTTTTAAGCCATTTTTGGTTTATTTAGTTTATAAATTTCATTTTATTTAGTTAATAAAAGAGCATGTGGTTCGAGTATCTTAAACATATTAAAATTAAATGAATAATCATAATTATAAAAACGTATATCATGTAATTATAAAAGATTATTCTTTTTATATTCGCAGAATCTCCAAAAATCCCTTATTTTGGAACATAAATTACGGCCAGTTTATAAGCAACAAAAGCATACTACATATAAGAATTTTCTAAAAAATGGTAAGTCATAGTAAAAATTTCAATTTAATGAATTTATAATAATAAAATAGCTCTAAAAAATTACCTGTAATTGAACATGGGATTAAACCTGTATTAAACATGTAATTAAACCTATAATTAAACATTAAATATGGGAATTGAATCTCTGTTAGTCGAAAAACAAATGTAAAGACAAGACAGTTTTATCTTTTCAAATACCGTAAATGCAAGCTGGTTTGCTTATGCAGCATTCCAAATGTAATTTTAAACTTTTATATAAAAATTTCAGAAAAATAGAATTTTGTAAGTCTTTTAGTTTACGTATTTTCTTAATGCAAAATTACTACATAAAATTAATTTAAATTATGAACCTTTCAGTTCAAGATACGTCAGAAATAGTTGAATTTACAAGTTGGAGTGACTGGTCCGTTTGCGACAGATATTGTTTTCAAAATCGTGTAAAGAAATGTCGAGTAAGAAAAAAATGCGGCAATACTATAATGAAAGTAAGTAGTTGATTAATTATTTTTAATTTTTATCGAATATATTGTATAATAAATAATCCGATTTTTAGGAGGAACGCAATTGTACTCACGAAGGAATAGGAGGACGCGCAACATGCAAACAGCATCAACAAAGATTAGCTCGTCGAAAAGCCCGGCGATTTCGAATTGTACAGGTATAAATAAATAAATAAATAAATATATATATATATATATATGTTCATAGATAGATGATTTATTACAATCAAGTTTATTATTAGTATGCGTTAAAATCAATATTTTAATAAATGGATGTATCATTATATGATAAGATATACTTTGTGTGGAAAAGCAGTCTGTGAAATAATTTAAATTACACATACTATAATAAATTGACAACAATATTTTATAATATAGTTTTATCAATTTGAAAAATATCATTATATACAAAATAACAGCATATAATTCAAAATAATTTAAATTTAAAAGATCAGGTGACTTGTACTCACACTTTTTACTTACACTCATGTTAATAGTTTATAAGACTGCATATGTGTGAAAGTATTTAATATCTTAAAATGAATAAATGCATTTACTTAAGTATTTAAAGTAACTTTATGTATAACGTTTAAAGCTATGATAATTTTCGACTTTATAATAATTAAATACTTTATAGATACCTGAAGAAGCTAAACCGCGGCATGGACGTGGTAAAAATAAAGAGGATTGGTTCACTGGACACTACGGTAAATGGAGTAAATGGTCTCCATGTACGAGATCTTGTACGACTCAACGCCACAGGTAATACACATTTGTATTTTCATGTATGCATATATATTTTTATTTTATTAATTATATTCAATAATAATTGTATCTATAGATGGTGTAGAATACCTGGTTTATGTTGGAAAGATGTGATTCGCCAAAGTGCCTATTGTTATATTGAAGGAAGTTATTGCCAAAGGTGGATTCGACGAAAAATTCGTGATAATTATGAAGATTTTAGTAATGGTAAATTAAAATTTTGTTACGCAATAATAATAAAAAGATGGAGTTTTCTAGTTATTTTTTTTTTTTATCAATTAATCTCCGCGATTCATACTAAAAGTACAAATTCATAACCACAATACAATGAATGCTATTGTTAAAGTAATTATGTGTCTGTGTAGATTTAATGGTAGACAAATATGACGTTAATATAAATGGTATTGATAATTCGACCAGTGTCGACGAAGATGTATGGAAATGTGGGATTTCAAAGAAGAATTCAAGACTGTCGTATTTTACGAGAATTATTGGTGGTCGTCCAACTGCTCCTGCCAGTTGGCCATGGCAAGTTGCTGTTTTGAATAGATATGGAGTGAGTAATTTTTAATCGGATCGAGTGGAAATATTTATTAATTTCTTACAATTTATTATTTATATATTTTGAATATGTAAAGTGGCTCGCACAAGTAATAAGACAAAAAATATTAAATCAAATGCACTATTTCTTTTCGTTTTATAAGAATTCTGAACGCAGCTCATTATAATTTTATCTCGAATAGTTTACAAATGAAATAAGTAAAACAATTATTTTCAGGAAGCTTTCTGCGGCGGAACTTTAGTTTCTCCCCGTTGGGTGTTAACTGCTGCCCATTGTGTTAGAAAACGACTTTCCGTTCGCATAGGAGAATATAATCTTTTAATTAAGGAAGGAACTGAAATTGAATTACGAGTATGAATAACATTACAAGACAATAGTAATTTTAATAAAATACTATGGGATATTAATGACGCGCTTTTGTTATAGGTCGATTATGCAGTAACTCATCCAAAATATAATGCACATACAGTTGATAACGATATTGCTTTATTGCGTCTACCAATTACGCTGACACCTTCGGATTCTAGAGGGATAGCTTGTCTGCCAACTCCTTGGCAAGATTTACCTAATGATCAGTTGTGCACAATTATTGGATGGGGTAAAGCCAATGCCTCGCACGAATTTGGCACGGACGTTCTTCATGAAGCCAGGGTAA
This sequence comes from Ceratosolen solmsi marchali, assembly GCF_000503995.2. Taxonomy (NCBI): domain Eukaryota; kingdom Metazoa; phylum Arthropoda; class Insecta; order Hymenoptera; family Agaonidae; genus Ceratosolen; species Ceratosolen solmsi. Next base: position 3,890,366 of record NW_011948430.1, read on the forward strand.
GTAACCAAAATTATTTTAATAGAACTGAATATGTCGAATGAATACATAAAACTATAATGAATTTTTAAAACAATTTTAACAAATAAGTATTTGACCTTACTTTTTTTTATAAAAAAATTATTAGAAAGTAACGAATATAAATTAATTTTGTTGCAGATACCAATAGTGTCTGACAAGATATGCCGTAATGTGTATGTTGATTACAAAATTACTGGCAACATGTTTTGTGCTGGTTACCGACGAGGACGAATGGACTCTTGCGCTGGTGATAGTGGTGGTCCATTACTTTGCAGGAATCCTGAGAAAACCGATCATCCTTGGACAATTTTCGGAATAACTAGTTTTGGCGAAGGCTGTGGAAAGCGTGGAAAATACGGGATCTATGCCCGCTTATCTAATTACGTCCACTGGATTACTAAAGTTATTAAACAGACAGATGCCTATGCGATTTAAAGATCATAAATAAATGTACAACCCATTTTTAATTTATAAAAATATTAGCAACTTTACAATGCTAGTAGATTGTATATTTACCACAAAGTCGATATTTTATAAATCGTAATTTATTTTTTAAGAATAAACAGTTTTATTATGTAAGAATAAGCTGATTAAATTAGCCTTTTAAAGTTGCTTTCATTAATATTTTTTGTGAATTTACATGACCTGTACTGGACCAAATAATTTATAAAATCAAAATGTTTTTAATAACAGTATAATCTTCTCGACTTAAAAACGAAAAATGAATGTGTTATTATTTTTTGTATACGCTTTTTCATAAATATAAAGACCTAATCAATAATATATTAACTATGATTAATTATCCTCATTACATTATATTATAAATTTATACACAAATACAACAAATTTAACATCGACTATTTAATTATCTAGCTTAATGTTTTCTTTCTGCTTTTATTTTGTATAATAAAAAATCATTAAACAAAAGGAATACAATCGATAATGCAGTTATTGGAAAAATTAATAAGTACATTTATATATAATAGGATTAAATTATTTCTTATTGAGTGTTGAATAATGGTTGTGATAAATTAATTATGCATTGGGCGAATGTTTTGAAATATACTTTTTAATTAAATTTACATTTTGAAAAATCCATTTCGGGATGTTGCTCCATGAATCTAAAAATAAATAAATAGTTAAATTTAGAAAATACATCAATTATAAGTAAAGCAAGTAATGTAAAGGTAAATCGCTTTTTATTAAATTAATATTGACTCATTCCTCGTATAAGCGAATTTTATTAATAACTTACTTTTTGATAACGTCTTGTTTCTTTTGTTCATCTGATGTGGGCAGTCCAAGCTCCTTCTGGCGCTGATCGTACATCATTTTCTCAACGAGACCTCGAGTTTCGCCATCAAGATCAGAAAGCTTACTTGGCTCTGGATTAACTTTTTTCGTACTAATTTCGGGATCACTTGTTACAACATTTGCCCACCATTGCATCTTGTTTATCTAAAATAATTTCAAAAGTTTAGGAATTAATATGATTAAAAAAATATTCTGTAAATAGTTATTCCAACAATTAATAGATTTTATGCACATATCGATAGGATTTTAAACGTAGTAATCTTTCAACATTTATTTTCTTTATTTATTTATAGCTATTAATTAAGCGAATGCATTTAACTCGAATGTTACTATGTATATTTTAAAATCATAACATTTCACTCGTGATAATATTATATATATATATATATATATATATATATATATATTTTTTTTTTAAATAAAGTAACCTAATTTTATATAGCCATGTTAAGATCTATTAAATTTCTTTACGAGAAAATAGTAAAATTGTCTACTTTATTAAATATTATTTTAATTTTTCAAATAATAATATTAAGTACCAAATGTATGTCTATAAAGAACTCAGCTAGTTAAATAAAAATAAAAAGATTCAATTTACATTATAGAGAAATATTTTTTAATTGTGTGAACAATGTATATATATATACGTATAATGACTAATTTGATAAAATGATTTCAGATCCATTATATATAGAATTTTATATAATTTATTTATAGTGTAAGTTTTATACTTTCACTATATACAATTTATAATTACTAATACACAAACTATTAATAAGAGTTTCAACTATCATAGGAAATATCATATATAATATATTCTCTAACAATTTTTCTATTCATTTTTAATTGTTTCATAATTAATCAACATTCAATTTCTTTACATTTCACAGTCATAATAGAGATTAAAGTTGAAGTGAAGTTAGATTAAAACTTCTTTAAAAATTTTATAATAATCATTTTTTGTTGTAGCATTTACGATAAAATGTATTTATTTAATAAAATGTGATTTTTTCTATTAACATAAAAAAAAACGTATTGGAAAATTATATATAATATATATTCTAGATAAAGAAAATTAAATTTGCACAATTCTTATTTTTATTTATACTGACCTCTCTTCGACATTATTAATTTTTCTTACTATTACTATCGAAATTAGCCAAGTATTATCATATCAGTACTATTAGAATTTTACTAAACAATTTAATCGTATACATTTAAACAGTAATTTGACGTTTGTATTGACAATTATCTCATGCCTTTCAATTCTAAACCATCGCTAATAAGAGTAATTTTTCAGTGACTCGTTTTGTATTGAGCAATCACAAGTAAGAATGAAAGAAAAAGAAAATATTACTTATTCAAAATAGGTTTTCCTAGGCTACTTTAATAAGCCTTTTTACTTTTGAAGTACAATAATTATGAACAATATTAAAATTAAAATTTTCGTAATAAAAGAACTGCCTAATAACAAAATGAATTTAAAATTACTAATGTTTATGGGCCAAACTTATCGGTGATATTTGTTGTTTAATTGACATGGAATTCAAAATGATTATTTTTCATATCAAATTATTATTATCATTAATATTATGAATTAATTAAACTATTATAACATATTTTTTATAACTAATCAGTAATAAATACAATTTTTATATATGATAATTTAGCACAATGGGGAAATACATGTTGATGATTATAACATTACTCGCTTATTATATTATTAATAATTATTTATCTGAAAACATTTTAACGTTCTAATTTTACGCTGATTCTCCAAAGATTTAAAAGCATCGATAAGTATAGAGTGATTAAAGAATTTAGATTTTATAATCGTTTATAGCCGTTTTACTTGATTGCAAATCTATCTGTGTTCTTAAATGTTGGTAGAATTTTTTTTTATTATTTCATTTACTGAGAATTATCAAGGTTGGAATTATGATTTTTTTTTGCTTATCTAATATTGCATGTTTTCTAATAACTAATAAATATTGTTGTTGTTCGACTTTAACATATGCACTATTGTATCGTGTATATCCAATAATCGTTTGTATGCGTATAATAACATTTATAAATATGATCGATATTGTTCAGACATTAATATATAAATCTCATCATTATAATTATATACATGCCCTGTTTTAATTAATTTCAATTAATAATTACTGATAATATGCCGAATATATCAAAATTTATATAAAATTATTTATACATTTACAGATTTATTACAATAGCATTTTATAATTGAATAGTTTTTTTTATTCTAGATCATAGAATTAAATTTATGAAATGAATTGCAAATTGATCATTAAGCTTGTATAAAACATTATAAAAAATGAAAAAATTTACAACAATAAGCTTATTTAATAATAACATAAGTAATTTAATTTAAAAAATTCGTATTAGTATTTTCTTAAAGTAAACTTATATTTATTGTCTGAAATAAAAATCACTTAATCTTATAACACAATAACTTATTAATAATTTATTAATATCGATGATGCATTCCGTTAAGTAGATAAAAAAAGATTATACAATAAGGTGTCCAAAGAAAATAGATATGTTAAAAATACAGTCTTTTAAATAAAAAATTGTTTATTTAAAAAATTCGCACTTTATAGACGCAATTCAACTATTTGCTGTGAAGTAAATCACATTTAAGATTCTATCGTCCAACTTACTTGCCTTTACATAGTAAGTCTGTCATTATATATTATATACTAATTTTAGACTTTATTTTCCAGAAAAAATGTGTGTCGTAAATCTAAAGAATAACGTTTTGTAACCTGGTTATTAAATATTAGCTGGAAATCCGAATGAGAAAATAAGCTTAAAATTAATTAATAAAAGGAAAAATATAAAGTGCTTAAATTAAAAAGTGATAATATAATAAATTGTTCGTTACCCATCCTAGAAAGATGTGCTTCGACAATTTGTAGTTGATAATTATTAATAGTTTCATTGAAGATATAGATAATATAGAATATACTACAGGGATATTTATATTTAATTTCAACGACTATAAAATCAGATAATCAGATAAAATATAAAAGAACGTGTGCAATCTCAATAAATAACCTTTGTTATAAACGAGAAAAATCCATCGCACGACTTACCTTTTCCAAATTAATAAGGAGAACTTTTCCATCCTCGATAACCCATGTCGACTCTTCAAGTTTAACTTCATGCGGGAATTCGCCATCTATAATAGGCGGTTGGCCTTTCACGCCGCACCTTAAGTGCTTCTTTGTTATCGAAACTTGAACATCCTTTGGTCGCGCGCTAAAGCTCACTTTAAGCGGCACTCTCAACTGAAAAAATAAATATTCTACTATATAAACTAAAATTTTAAATCAAAGACGGCATTACGTGTGCATGCATTATTCATTGATTGATTCAATGAATTAAAATTTTGCTGGCATTAATCTATCTGGCCATTTTAGCTTTATTAACCTTTCAAATCGCTGCTTTCTTCTTAGAAATTTAATGTTAATCAATTTGATGTATTCAGAAATGCATTAAAATTAAAATTCATAATTAGAATTATAAATTACAATTAGATAAGACATAAAATTTCCAATAAATCGTTTTTTTTTTTTTTTTTTTGTAAATTTTTCAGAAACTTACGAATCTACTACTCTTATATTGCATAATGAATGCAAATTATAAAAATTCTTGGTTTGGAAATTCGAAAGTTCTCAAATATCAGCTGTATTTTTAAATTACCATGTAACATAGTCAATAACTAAACTAATAAATTTAATCAATTAGTCAAATTTTCATAAAATTGATAATAAAGTCGACAACGAAATAAAAAAAATCGATTTATTATTATTGAATGCGTGTAAGCATATAATTTCTATGACACTTTATTAATTTTACTTATTTCTAACTTGAGTTAAAATTTTGTAATAGTTCAATATGCTCCATTTGAGTATAGTACATATTATACATTTAAAAACATAGCAATCGCAAATTATAGTCGTTTTTGTGAATTCGTTAAAAAATATTTATGTATGCAGGCGTGCGTGACTGTAATGTAGCACTCAATTATCATATTTTTAAAAGTATTTTCTATTACGTATTGATAGTACGTATTGGTAGTCTGGTGTTTTTCTTCTGACTAATCGGAACTAACATTACTTTTCTTTATGTAAATAGTTTGACCTTATGTAAGGAGGAGGGCTTTAGTTTTAATTTATGATTCAAACGAAGCCCATAATAAAATAAAGATATAAATGTAAATAGAACGGGATACGAATCAGTTTAATGCTAAAAGTTGTTTCACGCTCTAATTATCAACGACGCGCATTCATCAAAATTGTACCAACTGATTATTTAGTACTTAAAATGGTGACAAAAAAAGTGAATAAAAAAAAAAAAAAAAAAAAAAAAAAAATTCATTAATTTCGCGCCAACCTCGCTATTTTTACAATTACTATATATTACCAAAGATATAAAATATATTAACCTCAGCAAAGGTGAGATTACACTATTTAATAATTGTATTTTGAAAAACCTTTGAGAACACAATTGTCAAATCATAAATGAAAAGAGTTCACAGGCAATTGGACATTTCAAAACATATCTCTTCTTCAATTTGGGTCTTAATTTTTATGTTTCAGTATCATACTAAGTCATTTGACATGCTCTCAGATTCAGTTTCATAGTCGCCGAGAGACCAAGTGAAAAGCACCAGTGCGTGGAAACGGATCATGGCTACGGTCTTGAGTCTCTTTCTCTCTCTCTCTCTCTCTCTCTCTCTCTCTCTCTCTCTCTCTCTCTCTCTTCTTTCTTTCTCTCTCGTATAATTATTTTAGTCAAAGCTAAATCGTAAGCTCCTATTTATAATTTCTCATATTAAAAATAATAATTCAACCATTCAAGTAACGTAAGACATTTAAAGGAGATGAACTATGTGAATTATTTTTGACTTCCCTTTCTATTTGACCGATTAAATAGACGTAGAATAATTATTAATAAAAAACGAATTAAACTGAAATATTTTCTTCTGAAATCAAATAAATGAACTTAACTGATATGAATATATCTGAATTAATTATTACTGAAAATACGTTAATATTTTCATATAGATGATAATAAATTGTTCATTAATTCGTAATTAATTATTTAATATTAAATATTTTCATCGCTATGTCAAAGATTTGAATAAACTTTACTTATTTAATATATACCATTACTAAATTTCTTATACAATGCATTTAATAAGAACACGTCAAACAGGTATTTAACAGCTGTATGGAATTAAATAATGAAAAATATTTTCCTTTTTATATCAAATTATGTAATACATAACATTCTTATAAATAAGATAGAAATTTAATGTCATACTATTCAATCTATTTTAAGAACATTTATACAATTCGAAAACCATTATTAAAATTATGAATTTGAAGGTTTTCCAGGTTTATGAATTATGCAAAATATGAATAATGCAAATTTTAATTACAGTCATATTATTTAATACTTATTTTATTTCAAAATATAATGCTTCAATTATTCTATCGAGTTAAATCATATTTAAAAAAAATGCTTAATTTACGGTTTTTGTGCTATTCTATTCTCTACATAATAACTAACTTCTTTTAGTATATTTATTAATGGCTATCTAGAAAAACTTTTTTTTTTGTATTGTAATATCTATATTGGATTATCTAAATACATTTTCATGAAGCAATATTTGTAACGTATAGGTATACATCTAATTTGCGTACTTGCATAAATTGTTTATATTATTATAAATATAATTTAAAGTTGAGTTTGAAGGACTTGAGTATGATAAAAACATGAGATAATTATTTCTGTTTTAACTATCAGCATTAACTGTGACATACTTTTTAAATTTGTCTTTCATAATGAATATTTTTTCCAAATGACTGATAAAAGGAATTCTGTACAATAATAACTAGATTAATAAATAATAAGAATATTGAATCCATTAATAAATTTAATTAATAGTATTAACAAATTGAACGATTTATATTAAAAATTAAAGTAATATAACGATTAATAATAAGTCATAAAACTTATTAAATAAAAAATTAGAAAAAATTTATAAAAATATTAAGAAAAATTTCAACTCAAATTAATTACTTCATTAGAGATCTGCATAATTTCAATACCAAGAACTATTTAATCTCATAAAATTATTTTAAAATAATACTAATGCTGTTAAGCTTTGGGTAACGTAAAATTATTGTAAATAGCGCAATATTATAATTCTGCAATTAAAACATTTATGAATATTTACTAATCAATTTTTGATAATATAAATTTAGCCGATGACTTTATTTGATGAATTATAATCATAATTTTTATGTATTCATAATCCAATGGATAAAGCAATTTCGAGATAAAAAATTAATATTAGAATAATTTATGAGTTAAATATATTTTAACATATACATATGTACCAAATATTTTTTATTAGACATTAATATGATTACTATATATATAGTTATTAAATAATTTCCTCACGTATTAAATACAGAATAATACTCGGATCACTTATTCATATTATATTTAAGGTAACAATTACTATATTGTTTCTTTATACGAATAGTGTGAAAATAATTTATTTAACAATAGATTCTAACTAGCAGTTTCAAGTTTTAAATTTTTTGTTTAATTATATTGATATTTTTAATTTAAGCTTCATCTAGTTGTTATATCACTTCGTTGCATATAAGTATATGAATTATTAATTTGAAATTTTTTATGAATAAATCAAATTTTTTAAATATCTATATAAACATCGTTAAAATTTTTTACCACAACAATAACAAATTAATATTTGATAATAGAATGATTTGTGTTTCAAAATGCAATTCATAATTTTATCATGCATTCATAAAATATTAAGATACTACTAATGTTTTATGTTTACAATGTTCTTATTCTATTTAAAACGAAAAGCTATTTTTAAACTTTGTTTTACGGAAATAGACATAGAATATGCAAATATAATTTTTAATTCTATTTAATGAAATATTATGCAAGCATCTTTTAATATATAAAAATATAAAATACTATGGGTTATACATTTTCAATATATTATGTATAATTATAAAATAAAAATGATGATAAAGTATCTACTAGAAAATAAAATATAAACTATAAATAAAAATATAAAATTTTAAAGATTTAACATAATCTCAAAGGGAATAATGAATATTAAAATAAAATAAAATTGATTAAGCTGATATTCGTAGAATGAAAAAAATTGAACATTTACATGATTTACCGTTCCGCTGGAATCTTTGTTAAAAATTAAAATTTATATAATTGTTTTTCATATTAGCAATTTATGGAAATTTTGTTTCTGATTTCATATAGATATTTACATGAAATTCTCAGTAATCAAGCTTACAATTTTTGTATGAAATTACGTATGCGTTATGTATGAATTATATCTTTGTATTGCCTGTGAGATATAGCAATAATAATGGTCAATAATTTATTTAAAATTAAAAGTATTTAAGTTAAGTAAATCAAAGCATAAGAATATTATGAATATTTTTAATTTAAAGTGATCAAGAACAACGATTCTAATAAGTACAACAAATAGAAACACGTCTGAATACATATTTTGCTGTTTTAATAATATGGACATTAGAGACTTTCATCTTATTAATATGAATAGATTTAACGGATTGTTTAAAAAAGTTTTTTCCTAATTATATCGACTATTATATTATTGTACATAATCGTAAAACGGTGAATGCAATGTGAAATAGAGAAGAACAAAAAGGAAGGAGTGTTAACCGTTACATAATAATTTACTAATTTAAGTAGGCAGTTGACATTAATATGAAAACTCGATGAATTTAACGAAATTCAGTCAATGATGTTCGTCAATTTTTCATGAGTCAGAATATTTCGTCGTGATGTTGTCGTGGTTATAGGCAACATAGCCATCATAACCGATAAAAGCCCACGTTTTAAGATTTTGAACGTTCCGGAACCTTGCGTTGATGGTATCTGGAATGTTAATCGCAATTATATAATTATTGATGAATGACGCGTCGTGTTCCCTCGTATATAAAGCATTAACGGGTTGATATAAAATCCCCTTAACTATTTATTCTACCAATTTAGGAGCAATGTAAACAGAAGGTTTAATTGGGCATATCTTAGGAATCATGGGGAGTTCATTAATCTTCGATTCAGCATGATTAAAATTTCACAATTCTCTATTTTATCCTTTCTACGAATCTACGAATGTAGGATTTGGTAATCTTATCGTAAATCAAGATTTTTATACTATATCGTTATGAAAAACTACTAGCATTTGATTTTCATTTATATTAAAGTAACCTTGACATGCAGATACAGTGTATATTAATAATTGTTTTTTAATAACATTTGTCTTAATAATGCAATTACGATTATGATATTATCAAATCAAACCATACATCAATATTAATTAATTCAGAGGATTAATAAAACATTTCGATGTTTTTATGTTTTGCTATCAAAAGCACAATTTCGCAATTATAAAATATACAATATAAATGTTATTCTCTTTATTGCCAGTCAAAATTAATTGCTATTTATCAATACTACTAACTTAACTATATTATGCAAATTAATATTTACTCTTTATTTTTCAATCTTCAAAACCGAATATATTTTATGTATTTATATGCTTAATTGTTGAATGATATTTTTTTTTTATATATTATATTGAAAAATGTCAACTCTATTAAGCTAATACAGCCATCATAAGTATTTTAAAAATTTTATTTGTTTGATGACGTACTATACGTATATACATCCTTTTTATTTTTAATATCTAAATATCTATTAAATTCTTCATAAGTAAATTGATTATGCATTAAGATAAATGATTAGTATATATATTTTATTCAAACAATGCATAGAAATTCTAGGAAAATACCGAATACCTTTGATATTATTTGTTAAATAACAATTTTTTATATATATTCAATAAGCGATCGATAAAACATTTGTTACTGTGTTTCCACTAGCAATAAAGTAAAATTATAATCAATTAATTCGATTTACAAATTACGTCGGTCAATTTCGCAATAGATGAGACGCAGCCCATCTTAATCATCGGTAAAATATCTTTAGCAGCTCATATATAGGTATAGACTCAGGTCAAAGAACTACCTTGCGTCTCTCATACTCCCCACCCGCTTCTGCTTATGTCCTCGCGTTTCTCTTTCTCATACTATCCTTATCTGTTATGCGCATCTCCTTGTTATCTGATTTGTGCTTAGTCGCACACGTATTGTCGTTACTATTTAAATGTATCGTCGTGTTGTTATATCTATATATACGTAGGCCGGAAATTCTAATGTATAATTACAGAAAAGTTGCGAGTCATTGGTGCACTTAAGACTGGAAATTGATTTTATATTATCGTAAAAATAATCAATTTTTATATTATTATTATTTATTTATAGTTTAGATTTTTTTTAGATTTTTTCATTTACAAATTGTATCCTTAGACGATATGTATAATTTATATTCTATATTATTTAATGTTTGTTCTAGCTTTAGTATTAAAACAAAAATCTCTACGCTTCACGATTGCATTTCATAATACGTTAACATTAATTTTTTAACATATTTCATCCCGTTATAAGTAATAATTTTGCTACAAATTCTTATTTATATTATTAGCAATATACGTTTTCATAAAAGTAAGGGTCTATCATTTAAATCTGAACACACACACACACGCCCACCCACCAATAAAAAACTATATAATTATACATTTACAAAATAATTAATATAGGTAATATAAAACATTATATTTTTTGTAAAAAATATAAAGTTAATTATACTAAAAAATTTTCTTCTTCTTATTCTAATGCATAAACTATAATTATATAAAATAATAAAATATATTTTAAAAATGCAAAATTTTACAGAATGTATTGATACAAGTAATATGCAAACATTTTAATTTCAATTTGTTGGTTATGCTATGACTTGCTGTGAAATAATAAATTTGAAGTAATAATATTCCATGTTAGAAATTTACAAAAATATTGATATATTAATGCTTGATTTGAAAAAATGAATGTAATATTGTTCAATTATTTATCTTTTAAAAGATTAAATTCTTACTTTTGAAAGCATCTGTAGCTGAATAATAATTCTCTAATTTAATAACTACATAAAAGTTGCATTATAAATAACTTTACTACTATTGTAAGTACATAGAATGGCTCATTTTTGTATTTCGATCGTGTTATTATTAAAATTAAGCTATTAGCAATTTATTACAAATTCGAAAATTAAAATATACCGTAAAGAGACCATTTTTATTTTCATGTCCCAAGACTAAAAGTTTTATCATCAATAATATATTTTTAATTATAATTCAGAAAAATTGTGGGGACAATTCATTATAATAAGAAATTTATCTTTCTCTCTGAAAAATAAATATTACATCGACATATGGAAAGTGATTTTCTCAATGTGGAACTATATATAAGTTGTATGAATGGCTATGTTGCATCTTTAGAATAAATATCGCATTAATAAAGCCATCAAATGACAATGTAAACGATCATCAAAAGTGAAATCGAGATTCTCGGAAAATGCGTAGGCAGATCTGTTAGAATGTCAAGGTGTTTAATATATATATGGATGTCTTTTTCATACAATCCTTTATTCCTTTCATATTAAGAGATGTATATAAAAAAACTATATTTTTTTAGTTAATGCTCATTATTATTGGAGAAAATCAATGACATTTTGATTATAGATATTGACGAAATTTCTTGACATATTAAGTGATCCACTAGTTGCAGAACTTTGAAATACAATGGATAATAATTATATAAATGACGTCGATTGCTAAGTTTTTACAACAACTTTGTTGTAAATTTAAACGTTTGCGCTTTCTTATTGTAATATTTTAATAGGTTAAGGTTTCGAATATCACTTTAGGTAATAAGAATTATTGAATGAGTTCATCGTTATCTAAGACTCAGATAACTTTTATAGATATGAGCAATATTAAATCGATATTGAATCGCATTTATGTAACATGTTAAAATGTTACTTATAATTAAAAAAAAAAAAAAAAAAAAAAAAAAAAAAAAAATTAAGCACGTATCAAATAAATTGAGCGTAATTGACAGAACTGAAATTCAAGCTATAAAGTGTTCGAACCCTAGTCAACTCTGTGACGTAGTTACAAGATAATCTTATTATTTTGAAATCAATAAGATCTTTGTTGGTCAATAACATATTTTAAGATTTTTCAAATAATGTATAGTATATTGTATTTCGCATTGAGTGCAACTATAATGTCTATCCAATTTTTTGTAGGAAAATTACTCAGATATGAAAAATATTAATTTGTTAAAGAATTTTTGAACAAGTTAGTAATTGAGCTCAATATTTAAAGTTTATTCATTATAAATATGTATAATATAATAGTAAATGAACTTAATAAGTCTCGAATTATTATATTAAATAAAACTTGCATACAATGAAATTGATTTGTGAAAAGAGTATTGAGAAAATAATAAAGATTGAAGTTTTTATTAATGAATTTTTATTTCCTAATTAGAATAATTTTAATTTTTTGATCTAATGAAAATAATAGTAATTCATATATTTATATTTAATTATTAAAACTTAATATTATAAAAATTGTACAAAGTTCGATGGATTTTGCGATATAGTCAAAAGATGCTAATCTTTTTTAATAATAATTTATTAATTAGAATATAAATATAAATTGAAATAAAATATTATGTTCAAACAAAACACATAACTACAAATTATTAAAAACTGTGTGAATTAATGCGATGATAAAGAACATCATTGGCACATATTTATCGTTATTCGTCATTATATAGTCATAATTGTCCATGAAATTTTTATTTTTTTATTACTTAGCAAAATTATGGTGAAGCTCTTTATTTGGTATGGAATGCAAATCATCATGTCAAAGTACTCTACGTGCAAACCAGCCACGAAGTCAAAGTGTTCGAGGGAAGGATGAGCAGCCAACGCACAGGAGGCTTTAATCCGAAGATTTATTGTACTATTCACGTATATGTTACAAGGCTGTTCAACTTAGTTTCATCATGCACGGAACGTAATCAAACGTTTATCGTTAATTCCGAAGTTCAAAGTGTAATGTTTGTATTATAGCTTCCTTCCGTATAACTTTTTTATATTCCTTATTGGATCCATCAAGGCAAACATTAATTGTACTTGCACACAATTCTTGATTTGTGCTTGATATAGAACATGATTAATATACATAATTATTAGAAAGAAATATTTTCTTTATACCATTTAATTCCTATGCTCTTCTTAATCGAATAATTAATATATGACCTATCTCATAAATATCCGCATAAGTGTTCTTAATAATGTAATAAAAAATTTTAATCCCTGCCAGTGAGACATTAATACGTATTAATAATTTATTAGATGAAACATGAATATTAATAAGAATAATTATATTCACAATAATTAATTGTGAGTAATGAATAAGTTAAATCACATAAGACGAGTTATTGATATTTTAAAGGACAAAATCAGTGTCACCTGAACTTATCAATTATATAACATTATAATCAAATAATTTATTATATAGGTATTGATTAAATGTGGATTTTATTTGAACTTATGAGAAAGAGTCCATGTATTATGCTCATTAATCAGTAAAAATGTATAAAGTTTGTAAATTAGTTTAAATTAATAATTAAAAATTATTGGGCGATGAAATATTTTTAACATATTTTAGAATTATAGAAAATTTTAATTATGATTTTATCATATATCATCCAAAATATCAGATAATAAAACAAAATATATATAGAAATGGTCATGATTTTCTCAGTTCTTTATTTAAAAAATAAAAAAAAATTAATTCTATAAATGAATGTATAGAATTTCAATTTATATTTTAACTTATTTTACAATGCTGTAGTTATAATGCTTATAAAAAAAAAAAAAAAAAAAAAAAAAAAAAAAAAAATGAAATGAAAAAATAGAAAGAATTAAAAATATATAAAGATAAAAAGATATTCTCAGCTTTTCGTTATATCTATTTCAAACATTATTAAATGTAAATATAGAAAATTCTATTTTACTAAATTTAAATTACATTACTATCTATGAACATATATTTAATAATTTCATATTCTTAGAGGCTGACGTTTATTACGATAATTAACTATTATATTTAGAAGCGTGCAATACCAGTAATTAAAAACATGCTTTATTTTCAATCTGAACTAGAAATAATTATTTTTTATAATAATCTAAAATAAATAATTTCATAAAGAACTTTGATAATAAATTGTATTTTGTAATATGAATCGGTGGATCAACATTTTTTACATTAATTTTAAGAATATAAGTAATAAAAGACGTTATATCACTATGCAATCTAACATAACGATATGAATATTGCGTGACTTAATATTTTTAATTGGAAATTTAAATATAAATCTACCAAACTGTTGGCCATTTGCTATGGACATATTTTTAACAATTATGTTTGTTACTGGGGGGGGGGGGAAGTAATACTGATGTTGACATAATAAAGTGTACAAAAAAAAAAAGGAATAAATTATCGGTAGCGCTAATACAACTTGTTAGACAATAAAATTGATCCTGCTTATTATCAACGTTCATCCACGTGCTCCATATCTAATAACTTTATTGCATAATCATCGGTTGATTCATTGGTTATAAACAGATTAAAGTAAACATTATATAAATCAAAAATGCACGAGTGAAATAAGTGTTCGAATAAATATTTTTTTCAATTCATAGGAGTTTTTTTTAATTATTTTATAACATGTTTTTTCTTGCATCATAAAAAAAAATCTGCAAAGTGCGTGCATTTCATAATTATATAATTAAAATTACATTTAATTTTGTATTATTATCATAATAAATATTAATAAATAAATATTAAGATATATTATGATTAAAGCCGTACGAAAATTAACGATTAAATGTAGTTTATCGGGAAAAAAAGGAATGCGAGTTACTATTGTAACTACCGACTTGATTATGTATTAAATTATTGTGTGATATACGATTTAACTCATTACATTGCTAATTATTTTCACATAATGATAAATGTATCAATATTGACGAATTTTTATATACGCGATAAACGTCTTAATTCAGTCATTATGTTATTGAATATTAAAAATCTGTAGCAAATACAAGTAAAGTTAAGAGTAAGGCACTGCGTATTGAACTGAGCACTGAATGCGAACCGCAAACTATTACGTCAGGACTTTACTGATGCGGTTGAAAATCAGGTAAAGAAAAAAAGCTCGGTATTGGAAATAAAATTTAGAACTAATTAATTTGTAGTTTCGCGCCTTAACTGCTTGAGCAACTCAGCATCAAGTAAAATCAAGCGTAAATTAACGGAGATGAAATACAGAAAGGGACGGTTTTTTTTTTTATGTCGACAGGTTATACTCTGTGTGCTAATTCGCAAGGAAATAAGGGCGAACTACGAAATATGTATAACCGTGAAATAACACCATATAAAATATGTTTATATTGCATTTACTAATTGAAACGATGTGTATTTATCATAAGTTTTCTCGTTTCACGTTCCAGAGCAAAGGTGTTATCTGTTACATCAGAAGAATTCGAATGAAAAAGAAAAATCTTTATACCGGTCCGTACACAACGTAGTAAACATAATTCTAATTTAACATAAAGCACAGATTTTTATCAAATCCCTTTGAAATTCAAGTTTAAGTTAAAATCTCGCATTTATGCAATACAAAAAAAATAAAAGATTTTTTTTTAAATATATCTAATTTTGTCATATTTTAACAGCATTTTCAATATTAAGCATTCAAAAAGGAGAAGAGAGAAATTTTAATTAATTTTCAGTCGTTCATTGAAACTAACGCTGTATATATAAATTAAATCAAGTAGATATTTAATATACGAGTATATAATAATTTATAGAATGCATGTATTTACATATAACTGTTAACTACCGATTTGAAAAATTATATAAACATTTATTATCTTATACGCCTTTATTGATATATATATATATATATATATATATATATATATATTTCATCAAGCTTTTCCACATGACGGAGGTTTTTACTTCATCTTTTCGAAATTAATTTAAAAAATGACGTACATATATATTATTTAGTATCACATAGTTGAAATTCTTCACGCTCGAGAGTAATATTTAAGATGATTTAAGAGCTTCAATAATTTAACCATGAACATTATGTAATACGTCAAAACACTCTGATTTCATAAAAATAACTAGGATTTTTTCAATCTCGTTTTATATTAATCACTAGAGACGAAGCAACGATGGGAATGTTAATATAGAAGAAATAGTTAGCAAGCGTAAAGGGAAATGTCGAATATGTCGAACTCGGAAGTCAATGTCGAAACCTCGAACGTCCGCGTTGAAAAGAATCATCATTCTTTCCTACCACATTGACTTATACATTTTCGGTTGGTCTGTCATGGCCGTTCATCGACTGCGGGTTTACGCAATTCTGTTAACTCATCAATTACTCCGACTAGACCAATCCACAAATATAATACCGCCTTGCATTCGGTAAAGGTCAGCTTGGAGTCGTTATTTTTTCGTTCTTACTTTTACTCGAAACCGCCAATTACTATTATTGAAATATGCCGATTATTATCAATAGCGCTTCACGAAAAATCCAATAAGCATTTATAATTTAAAAATTTCACAACTTTTTGGAAAAATCATGTATCCCTCGAGATTTCAATATAAATGGCGTTATATAATGCATCACCTCTCAATGGTGATTATTTCATTATTGGCCATTGAAATTGATCAGAATGATAAGTAAAGGAAAAGGTATTACGCTGAATAAATTGTGATAAATGTTACGTTGGAGACACAGGGAGTATTATAAGAAGGTGGCAATTAAGAAATGAAAAAGAAGAAAAAAGTAAGCAGCAATGCCCCGCAATCACGAGTCCACTTATACAATAGTTTTCCAGCGTAATACCAATGATCGATAGAATAACAATGATGCACTCGAGCGTCAGCCACTTAATGCGTATACAAAGTCATGGATTAGACTAAAAAACACTCTACACACGAGTGTTTTAGTCGCGTTTGAGGTCGAAGCCTTCTTCTACGCTGTATGATCAAGACAGACAAACAGGCAGACAGATATATACATACATAAACGCATATATATATATATATATATATATATATATATATACAGGCAGCGAGAGAGAGAGAGAGAGAGAGAGAGAGAGAGAGAGAGAGAGAAAGAGAGAGAGAGAGAGAGGGAAAAACAGAGGTAAACAGGCAGATAGAAAGATAGCTATAACGCAATAACGCTGCGTTTGCCGTGGTGAAGGATAATAACGACAATGAATCGTATTACCTTGAAAACGTACAATTAATGCCTGTAATTTTCACAGGCGCAAGAGAATTGGCAGCGGTGGCGGCGGCGGCGGCGGCGGCGGCGGCGGCGGCGGCAGTGGCGGCTGCCTCCGCGGCAGCTCCGCGCTCATAATAATTGACGTTGACGCGTCCTTAAGGAGGCAGTCGCGAGAGCGGGTATATGGTAAATATGCAGGTAAGCGTCAGCGTACCAACCGCGCACGTGCACGTATCGCTTACCCGATTGCACACCGGCCGAGCCCACGACAACTCGAATAAAGCGCCGATCCCGATCTCCATTTACTCGAGTCGTTTATCGGATTCGCGATATAGCGATACTTTCAGCGCGTCGCCTCGCTCACTCGACTTTTATCTTCTAAATTAAGGCGCTACACGTCCTTTCAGCCGCTCGCGCCTCTTATTCGCACCATCCGACGCTCGACTAATAATCACACGGCAATTAGCGTGCGCTCTTTCCACGCCCGTTCCCTCTGATTATTCCTCGGAAGAAAAGACACGAAGACAAACGCCCGATGCCATTGCTAATAGCCAGCTATTTAAAATTGTCTCGTTAATGAATATTCGGAGAGTGACGAGCGAATGGGTGAGGGCGTCAGAGCGATGTAAGCTTGGCTTACGTCTATGCTTTCAGCGCGGATTGATAAGTGCGACAAGCTGCCAATTATGGTTAAAAAAAAAATAAAAATAAAAATAAATAAATAAATAAATAAAATAAAAAGAAAATGTAAAAGAATAAAAAGAACAGAAGTCACGGTGGAGGACTTGTTTGAAATAAAAGTTTAATGCTTGAATGTAAAACTTGATGGCTGCACTTACTCCAAAAGCCCTTGTTGTAAATTCTAGACAAAACTCTACTTATGATTTCTTTCACGTGAAACCTTTTTCCATACAAATTTACGCACGAAGCATTGAAGAGCTGCCAGCTTATCGATTACCTCAGAGGCCAATGGCTATTTATATAACGTTGGAAGGAAACGCGGTGACACTCTTGGATGCGAAAAATCGATCGATATTTATCTTAAAGGCGCTTGTCATCATTCGCGTGTATATAAAAAAAAAAAAAAACAAAACATGAAAAAGAAAACAAAAAAAACGAAAAATCGATCGATATTTATCTTAAAGGCGCTTGTCATCATTCGCGTGTATATAAAAAAAAAAAAAAAAAAAAAAAAAAAAACGAGCGCGGGACTGAACGTGGAGACTGAATGGAACGATTTTCCGTATTAAAATGACTTGTGACCAGTTTGTGAATTCGACTTGAATGCTCGTTAAGCAGTCCGCTTATCGTAGAATCGAGAAATTTGAATAATACTGGACAGCCTGATGATTAGCAGAGGACGAAATGACAAAAGAAATGTCGTAAGAGCACTGAAGGGCGTAGTAAGGAGAATTCATGGCATCGGCGACGGCGCACTACTTACTTAGTTTCACGCGTACGCGCGCGCGCGCGCACCTGTGTGGGCCTTTAATTGTTGCCCACTACAATGAAGCTCCTCAACTGGCGAAGGCGCGAGCGGATGGACTTGCTGGCACTGGGACAAGGTTGCCGGGGGCCCATAACCATCGAAGCTGACGCAAATCACACAATGCGCGCAATTTGCGACTCCGATTCAGCTTTGATTTCTCGTGAGGCCCTGGCTGCCGCTTACGTATTATATCCCTCGTTCCCCTTTTGCGCTCATCTACGAAACCTCGTCGCGGCTCCCAGGCCGCTCTTGCCCGGAATACCGAATCGTCGCTGCTTTTGTTTTGAGCCCAGCGAGCGTTCGCGCAGAGCGCCAACGGAACAGCCACAAATTATACCGGGCACGTCTACACACGTCGAGTGTGTACTCGTCCCTTTCAAGTCCAACTTCTGTATTTCGTTCCTTGACTCAACGCACGCCCCTTCCACGACTCACCTCTCTCTCTCTCTCTCTCTCTCTCTCTCTCTCTCTCTCCTCCGCACCCCCCCACTCCCCCTCCGCTCTCCTCTATACAGCTCACTATCCATCAGCGTTCATCACTACCGGACCTTTCAACACCCTTGAACTTAATATTTACCGACATTGGGTACCGACAATCATTCCGATAACACTGCCTTAAAGCAAGGTCCATTTTTATTTTCAACATCAATTCATTCACAGTCATAACTTACCGATGCTGCGTACCCACAAGCGTGTGTGGAGGTCTGTACGTTCGCACGCACGTACATACACGTAGCTGTCCGTAGGTAAATAATAAATTTTACAAGATTAATAGAAGCGCTCGAAATAGTTTCATATCAAATTTTTTCTCATCAAGTACTGTTTAACATAAAATCTTTGCGTAAAATATGTACGACGCTATTCATACGAATAATTTTAATTCTTGCTGCACCAGTTAATAAGAAACAAATTAATGCACTACATGTACTAGTTTATTAATAGAATTTTTCGAGACAGTAAATAAGACATAGTTCTTAAGGAAGCTGAATTTTAATTAAAAATTTTTTATATAATAGACTACGAGAGAGAATGGTTATATGTCTATTGAGCTTAAATCACAATTTTATTATTCCACGTTTATTATATTCAAATACATATATCATTTTCAAAGTACAGACTATTACTTTGCATACGAAAAAGGTGTGCAATGTCAGACTTCGACGCACGCATTTTTTTTATTTATTTAGGCAAAGTGATCTATAGTTTTATAATTTCAGCCTCGAATTAAAGTGAAGAAGAAAATTCAACTTGTAAAACTACGAAACATCATACTTATCCGAATGTTGTTGACCTTACAAACAATTCCGCTACATATAATCACATTTAATATTACGTAACTTACAATAGTGATTAACATGATCCATAATCAAAAAAATCTTTGTTTACAATTAAATAATAATATAATAGTTATTACGTATTATTTAATAAATTCAAATTTTTATTTTACAGCTCATTTTTCTAAAACAGTTACATTATTATTTAAATTATAATTAAGATAATTTTACAAGGAACATAAATTTTATTTTTTCTGATGCGTTATTTTTTTAAGTGTTCCTTGCTTTTCATTTTTCTTTTGTCCAGTCCGATAATTAGACTGATTAGTCTGCCTATGGAAGAACTATTAGAAACCTAAACGAAAATGCAGTTAGATATCAATAAATTTTTTTAAATAATTGAAAGAATTGCGGATGTATAAGTAGCTAAAAAAATTAGTTATGACTAAGATGTGACAGAACATTATGATCACATTATGCTTTGTACTATGCATTTACCTTGCTCTGAAATAAATAAATAGCTTTTCTTAATGTATTACGATCTAATAATTTTTATCAATTACATATTTTATATGTTATTAACGAAAAGTTCTCGGAATAGTGGATATCAAATTAAAGAAATCTCATTGTGAGTACGGTGGTTTTGGAATACACATATTACGTAAGTGAATAAAATTCGTAATGCAGACATTTCGATAATTTAATGATTTCATTTTCAATAAGCAAAATACTAATCTCTTGTATAATTTCGATTATGACAACCGGATTGAGTGCATATAGCATAATAATTTTCCATACTTAATAAATTGGTGTTAAATCCTCTTTAAGCGTGACTTTGCTGTAAAACAGTTACAACGAATTCACGGCAGGTAATATTTACTTAAAAAAAATTTGTGCTCGTGACAGTTCCCGACTGGTGCGGAAGCTGTGATATTCAAGGGCAATGTAATTTATCTGGTTGATGTGAAACAATATCTTGTAATTTAAACATAATAAGCAATTCTGTGAATTTTAATTGCAATATAATAATCACACCTACGTAATAATGTGGAATATTATTTTTCAATTTAATACGTCGGAATGTTCAAGAGTAAGGATTACTGACACTCGTAAGGGGCTCGACTATGTCGAGCCTTCCTCCTAGCCTTGATGACGAGATGTAGCGGACACCGATTTATAGTGGCGTAAAGGCGTGTAGAAAAAAAGGTAAAATCAATTTTTTTTAAATCACGACGTTACATAGTACGAACTAAACTCGCGAGACAACCGTGATAAAATTTACGCAAACATGGTTCTTTTATCGCTTAGTGTTATCAAATTTTGGCTCTCAAAATTCACGCGTGAATTTGTCTTAATTATTGTCTCTTTCTACTTCGTCTCCTCCCTTCTTGCTCCTTTTCCATTCATGGCCTTATGCGTCTACAGGCAAGTATTTCTAAATTATGGCAACTTTTCTACTTAAACTTGATTTGAGATAAAATTTATAAAATACATATAAAAACCCAGTTTTAACTTTAGAAAGCGATATACATTGCCATAAATAAATTCGTATTATTTAACTCCATTCGTTGTTTTTATTGGAGAGGTTATGCCATAGAAATTAAAATTCAATCGATAATATATCAAATACATAAATCAAAATTAAAATCTAAATCCTTTTTTCTATTGCTCTTATTATATTTATATTTGCAGTTAAACAAGCTATAACTAGTATTACTTGGGCTTATTGTTATCGTGATTACTTGATCTCTATATTTTTATTCATGATTTTATTTGAAAAGAATTCCATTGTTTAAGAATTTTAAATTAGAAATTAGTAATAGGTATGAAAATGATTAGTTCTATTCCTCATTAACAGTATTAATTGTTTATGAAGCACATAAGAACCTTATAATTAACATTATTAAATAAAAATCTTCTTATTACAGTAAGATTAATTTCTTATTAAAATAAGATTCATTTATTTTTACAATAAAACTTAAGAGGGCTATTTAAAGTTCTTTCTCATCTTTTTCTTTCAATTAATTATTTCATCAAACGTGACTATCTTTATTATTTAATAAATAATATAATATAGCGAATAATATGATTTTAATTAGAAATTCATAATTCAAGTATCATAAAGTGTAACCAATTAAGATGTTGCAAATTATATTATAAGTATAATGTAATAATTTAAATAAAATGTAGTAAAATCTTTTATACATGCAGGAAAATTGTAGGTAAGAATTTTGCAAGCTATCAGTAAAAGTGCACAAGATGACTTAATATATTTAGACATATGCATACGTATGGTCGTATGTGTGTGTAAGCCATTGAATAGAAATTCATATTCACGAAACCTTTCAGGTCGCTGAACATGGATCATATCTTGAAATTATGAAAAATATAAGAATTCAATATTTTAGATAAGATCCGGAAAAATCACACAATTGTGATGTACTGCAATGTTCAAAGCACATAAGCATTCGTTACCTTTCCATTGTCAACGTTACCCAAGACTAACGACATGGAGGTAGTGCAGATTTGATCTCATTGAATGTGTAAAGTTTGAAGTAACATCGGGCAACACTGTACTTCTTTCAAAATAAATTGCTGTAGAGATATTTCATTTTCTTCGCTTATTTTTATTACAATACTCGTTATTGTGAATTTTTTAATAAATATTCCGAATACATAAAACCGACATGTGCAATCGATTTCACAGGATGAGCAGAAAATTATTTATTATTTTCCGTTTTAACTGAAAAGTATATTTTCTTAATAATTGTAATCTCTTGTTCATAATCATCCAGCATTTTCAAGGGAGACTACTCCTTATCTTAACGCTTCCTATCTTAATACTAAGCAATTTGAGAATATTCGCGAGCATTTTTTTTTCTTTCTTTTTAAATAACAAACAAGTATTTTTAGCTTTTAGAAATAACTATATTACATAAGACTAATGTATTTATAAAAAGTGTGGAAATAACTTTTCTAAAGAGAGAATACAATCATTTTTCACTAATAATTTATCATATTACAATAGAGCAATTTTGATTGCACATTCATATGCTGCATAATTTCATTCAATTTTCAATGTATTTGAATAAGTATAAAGATCATCATAGCTTTCTCATTGTTATTTTACATTTTAATCAAAGAAATTTATTATTCATATTTTTACTTTACGCAATTATGCGACATATAAAAGTAATAGTTGAAAATTTTCACACCAAGTTTTATGTACACGACCATTGGGAAATCCCTATTATTTGACGTTTATTTAAATTAAGCCGTTCTGTTTTACATTCTAAATACGGTTACTTAACTTTTATCTCAACTGCCTTGTAATGTGTAACGACGTTTTTAAAAATCTAATTAAAATTATGAAATACAAATCTTTGACTTACCAAGTTCATTCATCAATTTTTTTTTAGATTGTATAAAAATATTTATAGATTGATAATGTATTAGATCAACATAAATAAAAATTACATATATGGTTACGATGCTAAATGATACACTAATAATAAAATAAGTATTAACAGCGCAGCTCGATATTGTAAATAAATTCATTTCTATTATTGAATGAATATTACTAATGACAAGTGCAAGGGAATTTCATCAAAGACTAATAATACAAACTTAATACAACAAAATAATACAACAAAAGCTACTACAATGTAATAGCATCGCTAACATACACTATATACACAAAATAGAAACAAGTGATTGATCGCCACCGTCTGATTATTAAAAGTTTATAGACAAATATCGCGCCTACGCGGCTGCTTACATTAACGAAATTTTTACCTCCAGTTGTGAAATAATCAATTTTGATAAAATAGTTTCTTGCACACGCACGCTCGTATATGCGCACCAACATACCTATATATTGTAATGAGTTTAAATTTTATTGCGGGCAATTTGAGTACCGCGCGACCTTCGGATCGCTGCGTAAGACGGAGTAGTTACAACTTTTGTCCGTAGCGATGCTCCCACGATGAGCGGCTGAGGCTGCGCACGTACGCGGTGAAAAAGAATAAAAGAGAGAGAGAGAGAGAGAGAGAGAGAGAGAGATAGAGAGAGAGAGAAAATTAAAAATTCGACAGTTAAAAGGAAACGAATGTTCCATCGGATTGCATTGGAACGTACAAAGACTCGCAAGCCCTTCTACAGTTGTCGTTCGCTTTTTCACCATACGGATGTTATTTACGATGCACGCTGGTATGGATCAGTCGTTAAGTCAAACTACGGAATCGGCGTATCTTTTACAGAGACTATTCTTATGGATTTTGATTAACAATGCGGCATGCGCGCAGTATTTTATTAGAACTTTCGGAATTTATCAGAGCAGTAATTTATCGAAGCAGCCCATGATTTATAGGATGATATCGTTAAACATACATTGATCATCTGCGCAATGCTCAATATTAGTGAAAATTTTATGTTATAAGGTTAAGGTTATAACAACGCATCCCGTCATTGTTGCTCAGAATAAGTTTTCGTAACTATAGAAAAAAGTCTTTTCGTACGGTTTACTTCTGTTTACTTTGACCCAGTTTGTACGTAAGAAAAAGAACTCTGTTAAGTTGCATTTTTGTAAATACATGTGTACTTGAGAAAATAACAGTCTTAACGAACTTATGTTTTTATTAGTGTTTCCGAATTTGACTTGAAGAGATAATCATAAAAATACTTCAAACCTTGTGAACACCTACTTGGATTAATATTTTGATTCGCGATATATTTTCATTATTTCCACCTACTGCATTAAAACTTTTCTAATTACGTAATTATGCACGTTTTATTCAAATTTCAATGTACAAGTAAAATAATATATTTATACGAAAAAAAAGATATCTATAGTCATCATTGACGCAAAATATTCTTTAGTACATTAAATATTTTCAAGAAAAATGAATTCACTTTGTATATTGCTATTGATCATGAAATACTTTAAAAACACTCAATCTCTTAATCATAATCTTATTTTTAAATTTATCCATCCTTAAGTATATTGTTTATCTTCGATCAATTCAAGAAAATTTACAAAACTTAATAAAAAAAATGTATTAAAGTTAAATTACATTTCAACTTTACCATTCAGTTCATTTGTGGGTAATTAATATTAATTAAAATTTTATACTGATAGCTCCCTAAAATTTATTTCTAATTTGGCTACAATTTTATTATTTTTTCATTGCACGAATAACAAAATGTATTGTTTTTCAATAAATTATGGAAATTAATAAAAATTTAGTACTTCAATTAAAAAATAATTTATGAATATTTAAATAAAAACAAGATAAGAATGATCATTTCTTGTTTCAGGTGACCATGTATCCATTAAAACTCATATATAGTGAAAAGCAAAAGGTTTTACTTTACGTAAGAACATTTTAAGTTCCAATAATCAACATATTTCGTTTTGGTGAAATATCATTATTATTTTCGAAAATGAATATTCTATTTCAAGATGTTAATTAAGAATTCATCAATCAAGTTTGAAATTCTAATTGTTACGTTTGTATGATTCTTTAATTCAATAATTCACTTATAAGAGGCACAATTTTAACACATAAATAGCTCGATACTATATTATATAAAAGTATTATATAAATTTTGTTAAAATGATAAGTAATGCATTAATATTACTGTCGTAGTGAAAGAAATCATAATTAATAATCTTATATTAAAATAGTAATAAATATTAGTTGATTATTACTGATATTATTAAAAAATTTAATTTTTTATATATACATTGATGGTTCATTAGTGATACAAAACTATTTGCATGTAGAAGAGAACATTTTAATTAATTATAATTGTACAAAAAAAAATGTAAACTAATTTATAAAGAACTCTCATTAAGTATCAGAAATTAACATACATCCTAAGTACATCCATAAGTATTTTAAAATACATTTCATGGTACTAGATACATATTCTTTTCACTAATAACAAAATATCTAGAAAACCGCCATTTAATAACAGATTAAAAAATTTTCAAGGATTTCATCTACGACAACAAAATTTCAAATTATCAGAAAATTTATATACACTCGTAAAAAAAAAAAAACTTGTATTGAGAAAATTATTTATTTGACAATATATAATAAATTTCTAAAATATATACTACTCCGCTAATTTTATATTTTATTTTAAAATAATTGAGTTTGACGGATTTATAACTAATTTCAATATCTATATATGCACTTTTTCTTTTAATAAAAATGCATTTTTTTTTAAACTAAAAAACCAAGATTCTTGCAATAATATGTTAAATTCATAAATAATACAGTAGTACTTTTAATGTCAAAGACGTATAATCTATGTCGTATTATTAACACATATTCAAATTACGAATAATTTATATTAAATATTATCTATTAAATTCATAAAAAAAAAGTTACATGACTTTTTATGTAGATACTGGAGATTTTCTATGTTTTATAGATTTTCTATGTTACATAAGATTTAAGTATAATTTAATTACATAAGTATTAAGAATTGGCTTAAACTTTACATTAAATTGTATTTTTATCTTGATTTTATATTTTACATTTTTTGTAAAATGTGATTTATTTTCAATGTTGAACAAAATTAGTCAAAGTCATTTGAAGGAAGCTAAAAAAGAACTGATTTTGAAATTTGTAACCTTTAAAGATTAGCGAAGCCTTCTCCAGGACCGCAAAAATGCTGCTTCTTAAAAACATAGAATTACATCAATTAGAGAGAGAGAGAGAGAGAAAAAGCTGTCTGAAATTTTCTAAAATTCGTGGGTTGATTCTATAGGATTTAATATAATAGTTGAACTAAGTTATTATGTTAGAAATTTATTATATTTACATACTTATATTTTTTTTTTTTTTTTTTTTTGGCCTTATTTAACTTAAGAATAACATTGAGAATATCGCTTATAATCATCGTTACTTATTGCAAAATCATGCGAAAACGTCCTTCATTTAAATTAAAGAATATTAATTTATTAAAATAATTAGTTTAATTCAACATGTTTTTATGTACATTTTAGGTTCTCGACCTACTTACTCGAAGCAACTCCAAAACCGAATATACAGGCGGAAATACATCGAAAATAAACTTATTTCAGAAATTCAAGAAGTAAATTGTGCTCGTAAAAAATAATCGCAATCAGTATCGCCTTTAAATATCTTTTATCAAGCTCCGTATAAATCACGAATATATGACAAATTACTAGAATTAATTAAATATCAAATGCCAAATAAAGAAGCTGCCAATTGTAGAATATAAAGTGTTGTGCTGGTGTTCTCGGACGATGCTTCGCGCGTAACACGAAATTGTCCTTTCAAACATCTAAATGTTAAGTTATTCCCATTAATGCATGCAGTCTATTATTCAATATAATACTTTTTCATAGTTTATTGAGACGAAAATCAAACAACTCCTAAGTATGCCATTGAATTATAACTGAACCTGCAACGATAGCCCTGCCACTTGTGGCATGCAATTCCTTAATTGCACAAGATACAAAAGCGGGTCGCTCTGCTGGCAAACAGGTTTCCTCAACGTTAATGTTTGACCGATAGGTTTTTCCCAGGTTCCTAAATTTAGACTTTCCGAAATGCTTGATCGTCGCGTAAGGTTTTTAGGGAATCCCTAACTGGAATGTCTCATTTAGTGCCACAGTCACACACTCGCAGATATATAAAGTTCGAGAACCCCAGTACCTGAAGGAATGTTACTTTATTATTATTTTATAATTTTATAAAATGACATTAAAAAGCCATTTCTGATTTGGCAAGTATTTTGAATATGTAAAAAAAATTTCTTTTATGTTAAACATTAAATCATTATTTTCCTTCAAACTACAGACTAGTCCATTTTCCATCCAATATCATATATATTAAGAATAATTTTATACACGATAGATTTAAGTATAAAATAAAAATATGAAATTAATATCATTTAATTGTCCATTTTACAAGTAATAAAATGCATGCTATGAATGAAAGGCCATCGTTTTATTATTTCATCTATTACAAAATTCGTTAAATTTATAATATTCTCAATTTATCTTCTGCATCACATTTCATGTTATTTATATTTATATTTTATATCGTTACAGGCTCAGATCAAAAATCAGAAAATTAATCAGGCCTATTAACGTAATCCTAAAATTTTAAACGTCCATTCTTTATATAATTCATTTACTTTATTATATCAAGTGCGATATATATTATATTTCATTGACTCATCTAAAATATAATCTATTTGATTTTAAACAAGATTTAAAAATATGATTAAAATCATTCGTGACCTGACGTATATAGTATTATGTCCCCGGTATTCTTTCTTAAATTCTTCACTGATATACTTGGCATGTAAATGATTAATAATCTAAAGTGATTTGCGATTATACGTTGTTTTTTTTTTGTAAGTGTCATTGATCTCTGGATGTCCGCATAAGAATTTTTGTGGAAAGTTCGTACATAAAATTTTAAATACATGTTTTTTTTAATGCTAATAAACTTTATATGTTTGTTGCTTCTTAATGAAACTTTAATGGTGACGTTTCAAATACTAATAACTAATAATAATCTTCAACATCAGCAATTTGTATGTATACAAGCATATACATGTATGTATATCTATATCTACATCTACATCTATATATATATATATATATATATATATATAGATAGATAGATATAAATGCGCGTGCGTGTATACGTGTGCGTGTGTGTGTACATAGCAGATATATAGATAAAAAAATCATTGCAAGTTGATTGATAAGAGCGTACTAGTTCAATAACAGAATTGCAAATAATTTCATCATACAACAACATCATAACTTTGCGAGCCTGCATCGGACTCATCATTATTCGCATATAGTGCATTGGCTAGAAATATGCTACACAATAAGCTGTAGATTCATTAAGACAATACATATGTAAATATTTTTTATTGCAGTTTACTTATATGCAATCCGTATACACTTAACATTATTTTTAGCTTCTTTGACAGATAACACTAAATCATTGCATTCCATCGATGTAATAATACGAAATAATACTAAGTACAGGATACAATTTATAATGAATAAGTATCGTAATAAGCAAGCAAGATGAATGACCACAATTTCCCAGTATGTGCTTACGAACCAATTTTCAAAAGTAAACATATGTGAGGTCGGATAAATATTTTGATATATTATTCATTAAAAATACATTTTCAATTATTCTAGTTTTCGAGTTTATTTATTTTTTCCACTTGTAATAATAGTTTTTATTATTAATTATAGTATTGAACGTAATTTGTTTGAGGAATTTGAAATTTGTTTAAATACAATGTAGAAAAATACGTTATTTTTAATTATGCCCAAATTGTTTTTACAAAAAACTTAGTTATTAAACTTACTGTAGAAATGACTGAATGTTAAATCGTGCAATAAAATACTTTACACGCATCCGTGCAATTTTCCAACGCAGTTCAATGACCTATTTTCACTATTTAATTTATTGCAGTTAAAATACAGAATCTCCAAATATTAATTTCTCAAAAATGTCACAAATTTCTCATCTCTTCCTCTAAGAAATTCATAAGAAATTCGACGTTGCTTGACTCACTGTTTTGACATACCATCACATTTCACTTTGGTACAATATTACAAAAATACAATACAACTACTTATAAAAAGAACATGTAAATACATATGGCTAATACAATCTTTATATATTAATAATAATTAATTTTCAACAAATTTTCTGCTATTCTATTGTTACATTCTTTTCTAATAAAAATTTCTAATGTTATCATTTAAAAATATTAATCCATTACCTTTTTGCGCACAGTTTAAATTTTTCTGTATTTGATTAATTCAATTATATTAAGATAAGGATAAATTCATCGAAAGCGTAAAAAAAAAACAAGAATAGTTTTAGGTTTATTTAGGGCAATTATTATACATTTTTTTATTTTAATGAAAATATTATTATTGCTGAATGCCTCAAGATCACGAATGAAAATGTTAAAAATAAACTACTTTATCTGTAATAAAACTTCAAAGCTTGATTAAAATATTGTGCCGCAAAATTAAAGTGTATGTAATAAAGATTTTTATAGAATACAAAAATACTTATGCATATATTTACATATACTGTGATATTTTACATTAATATTGATTTTAGAGTAACAAAATTTAATTTAAAAACATTGAACTACGTAAAATTCTAGTTTTGTAATATTTGATTTATTGCATAGTACGAATAAGATAATGATTAAGTAATTTTTATTAAGCTTTAATATCAAGAATAGAATATTTATTTGAATGTGATAAAGTATTATAGCATATTTTAATAAAAATCATAATCAAAATAATAACAAACAAATTACAAGTAAATAAAATGCTAATATTTGATTGGCAACTATATTGAAATTTTGTTCAAAAACATGTCGGAACTTATATATGCATAAATGTGTTTATTATATGCACAAAATGAAAGAAAATATGAATTTATATTTATTCGTAAATAAAAGTTGACTACAAAAAAAGTTCTTAAAATTTCTCTTATAATATATGTATATAAATAAATAAATAAATAAGTAATTAATGTATATATATACACATTAATTATATTTCTTACACTTTTTCATCTCAAATAAATATAAATTATTATTTCTTTTCAATAAATTTAAATGTGTTGAAAAAAAAAATACATATATTAATTTTAATAGATATTGAACTGATATCTAATTATAGACGTGATATCTTTATCACAAAGATCGAGTACTTTTTACCTATAATTATATCAATAATGCATTAAAATCAGAATATCAGCAATATGTTTACTTTTTATAAGAAATTTTTCTCTTTTCACTATGGTCTATTTTTAAATTTACCAATTATAAAAAGAGAAAAGCATATCCTATATAAAGCACAAATTGAAAAAATGATTATAATATACCGATTGCGATGTCACACGTCAGAAATTTTTTATACGGAAAGATATATGTTTTCATCCGCAAAAAAGTGAATTTCGTTTATACAAAAAAGTTGATCCTAACTATTGATGTATAACATACAGGTTAACTCAATACAATCACATTTTAGGTAATTAATATGAAATTACATAAGAACAAGAAATACAGGTATCAAGTAATAAAAGTAAACAATGTAAAGGCTAATTGAGCTTAAAAATAACTTTCTTTTTCCCATTAAAATAGTTTATACTGCTCTTTATTATAACATTTTTATTGATTATTCTAGACTGTTATTACTTCTGAATAAAGAAATAACTTTTTAATAAATTTTTTTAACTTTACACTCTCCAGAATATTTATTATTACCTTATTTTATAATAATAATTTATATTTATTTAGATGTTTGTTGACGTTAAAATATTAGTAAAAAAATCATTTAGTATTATATAAAATTAATTACATTTTTACTGTCAGGAATTGAAAATCAGTGTTTAAAAAATCGTCGTTCCTATGTTCAAATATTATATACCGCAGAAAAATGTAATTAATAAAATCATTTTATTATTCATTAATTACTCAAAGCCTACTGAATGTATGAATATTGACAAATTTTAAATACAAATATATTGTAGTTGAAGATGTTATGATATTCATATCATCATAAGATCTAAAGATCTAATGTATAAAATTCATTGACAATATTTAAAACTTTTTCAATTAAAATATTTTAATTGTTTTTTCTAATTCAATAGTTCAAATAAAGGTATTATTAATTTATTCAGTAACTTTTAATATAAAACTATATTGAATTAAATAATCTATTCAGATACAGAAATGTATGTTTGTGTGTGTACGCGCGTGCGCGGGTGTTACCATATGATTTGAAAAGTATATATTCAAATTTAGGTCATAAATATAGAATTAACATTATTTGACTTAAAAGATGTTTTCAAAGAAATTTATCACTAGTACTAAGTATTATAAAGAAAATCTTTGTAATTGTGAAGTAAATCAAAATGTTCAAATTTCTTGTAAGATTAATATTTACCAAATGTTTTTGAAACGTCAACGGATGAATAAATAAATCTTTACAATCTTAAAAAATGTCGACTCATTTATAATCTAAACTTAATATTTTACTAAACTGCAATTTAATATATTGAAATATTTTAATTTGAATATTTGAATTTCATTTTCACTTTATACTTTGGTTAAAATTACAAAAATAACGATTAGACATCATTATCGTTTCATTGCATATCGCGTGTTTTATCTAATTTATCGTAACTCTTATAATAAGTTATATTTTGGACCAACAGCCCACTAGGCAGGATCCGATTTACAAAAAAAAAAAGTGTTTATCAATTTCGTTTAATGTCAGTACAGTCAGAAGATGCACGTGTGTAGATATTGACTTAAATAAAAATCTATATAAGGCCGTCGATACGAATACGCAAGTCGTATCGGCCTGGCGTCTTAATTCGTACGTTTTTCATAAATATTTCCACGAATAATGGTAAGCAATTGATACGAGGTTCGATGCTAAATTCGCACGAATAAGTCTTTATAGTTCGCTCAGAAACTAGCCAGGTAGTGCAATGTCCGCAAGAAAAGACAAATTAAAAGAACCGGAACGACCAGCCGTAGTCGACTTAGTGGTAAACGAAGATCCTGTTCACTCTTCAAGGGCACAGTCGAGCTTGGTTTCGCGCTCCGGGTATTTACTAAGAAATATACCATGCAATTCACCGGGGCACTAAAATATTTGTCGGTTATAAAGATTTTCAAATAGAAAATTGCGTAAAATGGCAGACATTAAATAAGATCGATACAAATAATTTATTTGCCAGCTTTCTGTATAATGGTAAACTCATACAGGTGCGCAGGTATAGGGGGGAACGACCACGTACCTGCTCCTCGAATAAATGAAGCGAAAGAGAAAGGACATGTATTATCTTACAAATTTTCTCATTATTCGCATTCGTGTTTTAATTGTTTGTATAATGTATCATCAAGATAAACAGAGTACAGCATTCCTTAAGTATTAAATTTCAACGATGTTTGATATTTTCATAAGCAAAACGAGTAAAAATGAACTCTAAATTGAGTAATTTATTTTTATTAAATCTTTCTTTTCAGAATTTGAAATAATTATTATATTATTATTGTTTATACTTATAACGCGTGTAATAAATATACATTTTAACGCGTGCGTACAGATAAATAAATAATATAATTACCGTAGATGGACTTCAAAGTGAAACGTATAAAATAAATTAAATACCTAATTATAATAAAAATTTTACATCAAATATTACCGATTAATGTAGCTTTTAAGCTTTTTTCATATTATCGACTACGTACAAATAGTAAGACTTTGTATCTCGGTTGTCGCCAATAAAAATTGTTTAATATTTCATGTAAACATATTAATTTGATAAAATTTACTAAATACTAATTCTAAAAGTAAAAAATAATAAGAATGAATAATTTATAAATGTTCTTTATTTTCTAAGCCATCGTATCATCAAATAGTTTCTTCACAACAAATAAACGATTTGTTTTTAATAAGTAGATTTTATACAATTCGGTTGGAAATTGATTAATCGACCCGATCAGCCTCAAGTTACACGGATACGTAGCCTGGATCGTAAGAGTCGGAAGATCAGCAATCATCGTCTATACTGATTGCTTCAATTTATCAATATTCAGTCATTAATAGCAGTGGATATATTACCTCTAGCCGAAAGTCAAATTACAATTTTTTTATTTTAATTATTCAAACTCTATTCACGAGTATTCAATACATCCGATCGTTTAACACCCAATCTAAGCTTAATTAATTATGTTTGATTAATGTACTTTGTAGTTGAATTATAAAAAAATCAAAGGTAATATATATTATTTTTTCGAGAGTGGTACTAGATCTACATTGAAAAAATTATAAATAAATATTAAATAAAAATATATCTTCGTTTTATAAAAATTTAATGATTGTATATTAAAAGAATTTATTATATGAAACTTTCTCCAAAAATCTAATACCGGGATCATGATTTAATAAATATTTTTAATAAATGTAATACCTCATTTCATTAAATAATAAATTATCTTAAAGATCATCGAATACTTTCCATAAATACGTTTATTTGAAATTTTATACAATCGTATGTTGAAATATATTTCTCATTTCAGATTTTAATCAATGTGTAGATGTATAAATTTTACAGTTGAGTGATAAATACAATTTTTAACTTATATTAACAATACTTAGCCATATTTTATTTTTATGAATATAAATTACAAATAAAGTTATTATAGTACTATTTAGTTTATTTAGATTCAGTGAATCTATAATAATAAAACTTACTATTTTCGATCGTTTGAATAAAATTATTACTGTGAATATAAGTAAATACGGTAATAGGCCCAATAAACCATCACTTTCTCAAGAATAATTGCAATAATAACAGTAATGGTAATAATTCTAACAATAGACTTAGTTCTTTAACCAATAATTAAAGGTAACCTTTTAGGATTAATAGTAAAATTTTATCTTTCTAAATATATAAAATTCCAAATGTATGATATTAAAATCGATATTTATTTTAATTATATATATATATATATATATATACGTAATATGAGTTCAAACATTGTAATATTAATATGCAAATTTTTCATTGTTACTTTTCATAATAAATTCGAGATTTAGGGATTCTCGAATTCGTTTTACAGGTTTCACTGTCAATGTTTACAGGCTCATCTAGGAAGTCATATACTTATACGAGTCGCTGTATTTTTTTAACATAAATCCTACCTCCTGTTACTTTCACTTCAAATAGTTTAACGGCTTTCATAAAAATCGACAAAAATATTAATTTAAAGCACATATAATTTTATTAATTATTAGATGGACGCCGACTTTCTTAAAGAGTTGGGAGCGTCGATTTTTCCAATACACATAATGGTTAATATTTTATGCGCGATACTCAATAGAACACGAGCTATCTTCAATGGCCCATGGCAATATATGAGTATTCCGATATATATAAATACATAGCAATAGCTTACATGTTTCTTCAATGAAACATTAAGATTAATTTTATTGAAAGAAAATTATTCATAGAGTGGATGTAAATTAACGTCAATTTTTCCTTTTATTCTCACTTATGAATTGCAATTGCAACATTCTATTGTAATAAACAAAGAAGACGACATATCCAAGATTATAAATAGTTTACTATTCATTTTATTCCATTCTGCAAAATGTCTTTACAAATTTACTTAAAACATTGCATATATTAATAAATGGAACACCGCTATGAAATAAGATTGAGCCTGCAGTATTGTTTGTTATTTCCAGAACCCGTGAAAACTTCACTTTCCAACATAGCGGGCATTTATCTTTTATGTGCAGTGAAAATCCCTCTTAAACAACTTTAATAGTAGATCAATAAAAACAGCTACCCATTCATTTCGTGCACTATTCATCAAATTATACGCATAAAACTATCAAGTAGGCATTGATCGGTAGCTGATCAATTTATTAAGCGTGCGTCATGACTCTGCACGCATGAATAAGCTTACATAATGATTGGACTGGTAAGAAAAAAGCTAGATCATTTATTAATCGATCGTATTTATTAAAAGGCGAATTAACGAAAAGAGATTAGGCTACCACCTACTCGATGTATCTATGCTTAGGCTATTTCATGAAACTCAGTATGACCGTGAAGTATCGGTATCAATCTTCGCCCATACGGGTTAAGCGTATCGAATGATTTTGTCGACTTCCTCGCATTGCAAAAATGGCAACAGGCTTAATTTCGACCCAGAGTCACCCTATCCTATGACGTGGGTTGCATTGCATTAGGCCGGGGTGTGACAAGCGACGCACGATAATCCTTTCACTTTTGGTCTTTACGAGTATGCTTGGCTATGGAAGTTGCGCGCACTTCTTGAGACAAGCAAAGCAGTTTGCCTTCGGCGTTTCGAACTTGCTTGGACTGGTTTCCAGCTATTTAATTTTGATACCGAAGCTGGCGAACTTTTTCACCCTCGCTCCCTCCTCCGTCTGTTTACCCAGGTTAATGCTTTCGCAGTAAAGCGGGAAAATAGGTGCATTATTTCTAATTTTTCGGACCATTGCATCGATTCGCTTTTGCTGCATTGAGCAACAGAATACGTTGCATATGAAAATTATCACACATTTTAATTTAGTGACAAATAATGTATCACTAATTAATTTTAATATTGATTATATTGGCATTTTGTATAGTCAACGTACAGTTAATAAATAATTGCTTTTGACCACGTGCACTCCGATAACGAGACTATAAAGTTAACAATTTCCATTACAAAATCATTAATACAATATTTATACTATCTATTTGTCTATATTCGTGTATGTCCAATTATAAATTTCTTGCATATTTTTTCAATAATCAGATTATTACATTTAGAAGTATGTTAATTGGATTTACATTAATATTAATATTTAATACATTTATACATAAATTATATAATACATAATACATAATATATATATATATATATATATATATATTTATATAACCATTCTAAAACATAAATTATACATTTTTGTTTATAATGATATAAAAAATTCTAATTATAAAAACTGTAGCAGTTAAATTACTGAAATATTGTTTATGATAAAATATTTAAGCTCTCTAGAAATTATTATCCAAATAACTTTTTTAACATCTGTAATACTATTATTAATTCATAATTATTTGCTGTTAACACTTCGAATAAGCCTATTTGAAATGACATACATTATTCAATTGGTAATATAAAACATAATCAATAACAATTTCACAGTTATAATATATTACATCGTGCTTAAAACACATAATTTAACATAGGTCCTCATTACATTCGTATATGATGTTCATTATCAATTTATTTAAAGGTAAGTTTTCATAATTATAAGACATAAGCTTGTACGAATTTACTTAAATCTCCGCTTTTTAATTATAAAACACATGAAATGTAAATGACGCCTCAAATGCCATTAAATTTATATTATACATTTATCATTATACCGAATACACGATGTTTTTGTCATTAATGTTATGTTCGAGAAATTTAATCCGCCCAAATAAAATTACTAAACTAAAAAGTATAGATATGAAATCATGCAGTATAATTTGAGATACTATAATACAACTACAATAATATCAATTTTAATATTCTATAAAGAATAGAAATTATTATATATCATGAAATTTTAATCCAGTGATTTAAAACTGGCCCAAGTCGACTTAAAGTTGCTTTACCAACTAACTTTGCTCATATTTTATTCTTAAATAAATACAATTAAAATAGTACAATCTAGTTAAAAAATTATATCCTAAATTATATCCTACATTTTATTATGAGTATGCAACTTTTTCAGTACATGTTTTTATATTAAGCAGTAACTTATGTTCAATAAAACTATTCAAAATTGATTACAAATTGCGTACTATTAGTATGCAATAATAGATTGGATTTTGTAGTACTGGTGTTTTAATTATGTTATAAACATAAATATTATAGTGACTTTAGTAATATAAATTATGTCTCAATTAATTGTTATAAATAAAAAAACTAGATTAATAATGTTTTTAATATAAAAAATAATAATCTTTCGTCATTTTATTATTGTAATTATTATTTATTAAACGTAATCTTTACTTAATGTATTTATTAATCATTAGATAATATAATCTATAATCTGTAATATAAATGTATTTCTTGATAAATGATAATATAGATAATTAAACGATAATTGTAATATTGATAATTACTTCAAAGTTATGTGTAAGAGTTTAAAAGCTACTTTATAGTTATATTCGTGATTAATTAGTAATTTTTCTAGACAATTAATGAAATTATTAAACATTCCTTTTATTTTTGATATATTTAATTTATATATTAAATTTGAAACCAAAAAATTGATCAAATATAAAATTGAAAAGACTAGATAATTTTACAAATTAAAATAGAAATATAGGAAACAAATTAGAAATTGAAAAAATACAAATACAGATTGTAAAATATATTTTATGAGATACCAAGTGTCTGATTATATATTATCATTCACTTTCATATTCTCAGATATACATTTATTTTCCAGGTATTGAATTTTATAAAATATGAAGAATTTAACTTATATCCAGAAAACAATATGTATACAATATTTTAGCAGTTTATTAATATTGTTTTTTAAATGAAAGAAATTAATTTATAGAAATAATATAAAATTAAAATATTTTGTATTAAATTTATGAAAATATTTATTGAAAACTTGTCTGTTAAAATTATTAGAATATGAAATATGAAATATCATTTTATACACCGTTTTACTTTATTACCATTTTATTACCGATCATTTTGCCATTTCTCAATTTCAATTCAAAAACCAAATGATCCAGAAATTCGTGTAATATTGCCGGTAGTTAGCAAACCTCGGATTTTGCGGAATAATAGTACATATAAACATTACTATTTTATCAATTTGTAATTAAATGGATTTAGAAGACACGAAGGCAGGTGAACGACTGATGCGTGAATGATTCATCGTTCATGAAGAAGTAATAATCGCGGTATTTCTCGTACCCAAGGTTGTCGAGTTTGCGGTTACTCCGCGAAGAAAGAAGCAAGTTAGATTCATTCGCAAAAGATAGTGCAAAATTGTTTTTGCTAAATAATTATAAATCTACATTATTAAAATTGAGATTCTCCACGGGTACATACATATGCATACACATACACACATATACGCACGCACGCGCGCACACGCACAGACAGACAGATAGACAGACAGAGAGAGACAGACAGACATACGCACACAAATCAACCTTTAACGTACAAACGAAGAGATGATAACTTAGCATGAAGGTATATACTATAACCAATTGCTACTTGCAGTATTTTTCACTCTACCAAGAATTATTCTGTGATTATTATTATCACAATACCGATTTTTTCTTATTATAATATAATTACGGTCGAGTTCAGATACCCTGATTATTAAAAAGTAATACCAAAAGCTTTGTTAAGCAGAGTAAAAAAAATAATAATAAACGACTAAAGAAATAGTTATACAATATACTTGTTCGTTAAACCTTTCCGTGCCGCACACATTGCTTCTTATAATTAAATATTAAATAAATAAATAATTACGAAATGAAATAGAAGCTGCACCTATCACAATCATAGAATGAAAAGTCGAACATCTCGCTGATTGCGGTGTATGACATTACGTCTGCCACTTAGAATCGTCCTTATTTGTTACATTACGCTATAGTTTCAAGATTACGTTAGATGATTAATATATAATTTTTCAATGTATTATCACCATTAGCTAATAGACAGCAACATTACCTATGAACCCTTTAATCCATAAGTTAAAATTAAAATATTTAACTGCTTATGTAAAAGACAATTATTACTAAATGTTATAGTATTTTGTGGCGTACACAACCAATCAATAATTTTACGCATAAAAATATAATTATTGTACCATGAAAAAATTCGTAATAGACTAGTACATTAACTTATAATAAAATTAATTTATCTCAAATTTGTTATAAATTACGATCAACATAGCGGTGAATTTATATCTTAATTCAATTTGTTTTGCTTAATAAATGGCGAAAATTATCCATTTTATACTTAAATAATTCATTAATTTTTATAACTAACATTTGCTTATGTATTTAGTTAAATATTAGCTTAGTATTAGTTAAATAAGTTTTTAATTCGCACTGTCATTCGCTGATGACAATAATTGCTTAATAATTACAAGTCTTTAGAAATCAACGTATAAATGACTTGATGCCTAGGTGTCTACGTATTTTTTTGCAGAATTAATACATAATACTAATCGGATAATTGTGATTCTATGATGCTTATTTTGAGACGCCAACTAACTACTAGAATAATTTTTTATTTTATTATATTTTATAATTGGAAAATGTTTTAACTCGTGCGACTTTAAAAGTAGTGATAAAAGTCAGCGGAAACAATGAACTATTTTTAGAAAGACATTCCTTAATTTAAAGCAATATACATTATATGAATCGATAAATTAACAAGACAATAATTATTACATTAAGGCATAAAAAATAGTAACAATATATTAATAACACGTAGGCATATTGTTATGCGCAAAAGAGTGAAGGTAAGTAAGAGTACAGAAAATATTTTTGAAAGATATTAAATTAATTTAATTCAAACTCTTCATTACTTGTACTCTAAAAAATTTAAAAGTATTTCAATCATTGTGGGCTTTGAGAAAATTTGAAAATTAATTCTACAAATATTAACAAAAGTGCAGTATTATTATAATTATAGATATATTTATATTGATCATTACTCCTACGTAAAGAATTTTTTAAATTAATACAAAAAGTAGAAAAGTAATGGTATGAACGGTTAATGATCTCACTTATCACTTTCACGTTACTTTTTAATGACAATCTATTTCGTGTTGTAAAACTAAATATGATCTTGGATCTTTTCATTATTAAGTACTCTATACATATGAACAAATATTTCTATAGTGATTTGTTTAATATTTATTATTTTATTAAATACTTTATATAATTTATATTTCCCGTAAAGTATTTAAATGATTTTGAGTTTGCACTTAAAAGGCCTCGCATAAATTTCTATACATT
This sequence comes from Ceratosolen solmsi marchali, assembly GCF_000503995.2. Taxonomy (NCBI): domain Eukaryota; kingdom Metazoa; phylum Arthropoda; class Insecta; order Hymenoptera; family Agaonidae; genus Ceratosolen; species Ceratosolen solmsi. Next base: position 3,931,512 of record NW_011948430.1, read on the forward strand.
TGTTATTGGCAACAGTCATTACTTGATTTAACTAATCATTCAATTTAATTTGAATTAACAATATGACTAAATGACATAATAATATATATTTACTCATATATACAGCCACGTATACATATTTTCTTGAGTTTTCGTATTTTAAATATTGTAATTTATAAAAATATAAACTTTATTTCTATGATGGCAAAGAAATATTTTTTATTACATTATAATGTTGTAAAATTAGAAAAAAAGGCATAATTTGTCATAAGTCAATAATGACATTTGATATATTAAAGAAGAATCAGTCATTTTTCTGAAAATAATACAATTCACAAGTAAAACATTTTTACAATAATAATAATAATAATAATGAGTAACAATAATGCTTATTTCTACTTTTAATATGAATACTAACTTTTCTTGAATTTAAAGATAACTTTTATACAAAATTTTTATAATGCAATGGATTATTCCAAACCATCTTATTTTGCACTATAGATTTGAAGAAAATACATGCTTTCGGTAAGTTAAAAAAAAATTAATATTATATTGTCTTTCATAATGTGTTTTAAAATTTGAATTATTCTGACAATATATATTATTTAATAGCATATAATTTATTAAAATAAAGAGAATATCAGATACTGTTAAATAGCTTAGAATATATTTTATTTTAAAAACTAATTGCTATTGCAATCTAATATTAAGTATACAATTATAGCCAATTGAATATTAAAATATGGGTCATGAATAAAATAAGAAATAACTATCAATAATCTATAAAATACAGATCATGTTAATGGAATATGTGGTATGGCGTAAACGCATGTGTACACGCATACGCGCGCGCGCACACACACACACGCATACACGCATACACTTCTAATTACAAATTTTTTTTTTTTAATTATATGTACCCGAACATTTTATTTGTAAGTAATGTATAGTAATTTCGTTCTTTTATAATTTACAATTCAATGCTTTATGTTAACCTTGATTTTCAATTACAATTGCTGATGAAAAAATATGTATACGAGATAATAATAGACAAACAATATTTTATTCGTAAATTACTTTAAGCTTTTTTCCTTGATATAATTGTGAACTCATGCAAAAAGAAAAAAGAAAAAACTCATAAAAGTGATTGAAAATGATATCGTAAGTCTAAACTAAATTAAAATAGTATTACACTGAATTTAAATATATTTAACAGATTGTTAGATACCTTATATTTTACATTGATTGTTCAAGAATAAAATTACATCATTGAAATTCAATTACATTAGATAGATATGGTAGAATGTACAAATCATTTAAACAAATTATACGGCGTTTTCAAGCAACAGAAAATTTATTTCTAATTAATTTCATTCTATGCTCCATAATCTTATTGTATTAAAATTACGAGCAATACTGAAAACTGCAATTCAAATTAATTACTATAAACTAAGAGATATAACAATAATAAACTAAGAGAAATAACGGTGCCTAAATAAAAGACTTTTCGTACTCCTCGACACTTGAACGGTTCAAAAACAGTAGAGTGCAATTATAAGTATATGAAAAAATTCGGATGAATAAAGAATTCACTTAAAGAGCAAGAGACATGTTTAAAAAAAAAAAAAAGAAGAAAAAAAAAAGAAAAAAAAAGAAAAAAAAATTTGACATGTGGGTATGTGAGTCTGATCTCATAGTTATTATGCGCAACATTAAACATAACCTTGATCTTGAGCCTAAGCTAGTAGTAAGATGACAAAACCGGATTTTCGGGATTTCCAAGATTGAAATTTTCAATGCCTCTAAATAGGCCCTATCTGAGATCTCCGTGCCTTTGTTTTTAGGTTTTATAACGGTAGACTCGTTTAGATTTGCAAACGACGTCCTAACTATGAATACAAAATTACATGTTTCGCACTACTCGTTTTCTGGCTCATTGTTAAAAGCGAACGATTAATAGTAACGGATACTCTTTATTTTTGAAGCTAACAAGCTCGATTGTATGAGTATTGCCAGAAAAAGAAAATTTGATCGATTACTTCGCATCTTTTTATTCTTTTTTTTTTTCTTTTCGGCGTAATTAGAGCTATTAAACAGTTTAGTCTCACATTGTCCGTGGCAGTGAAATGTTGTGCCAACAAGTGAAAAATGAATTTCATACAAAATATTTCGTCCATAAATATCCGCAATTTAATACAATTATTGTTTAATTATATCGATAATATGCACTACTAAAATATCAACTGTCAATGCGTTAGAAAAGGTCCAATGTAAAAAATGTAAAAAGGACGTGTTAAGTAAACGATCGAAATTCTTCATCTATAAACACTGGAATCTCATCTTGTAATCACTTTCAATAGAAAATTGACCATAACAATCTCACTTAAAGCATTTACGCAACGAGTTATAATGCAAATTTTGAAGGTCTTCTTAGATCGTCCGACCCACATCTACGGTAAATGCCATATCTTCTTTATTGTAGCCACCTTTTATTCTTTTACATTTTTATCGTAAATTTTGTTTAGCCTAGGAGATTCGAAATTTTTGTCCTATGAAATGTAATGAATATTATGAATTCACAAAGTTTCGTAAAGAGCGCTATTTCGATAGGAGAAATAGCGATACGTGTATCGTTGATATCTATGAATCTTTAGATCGTTGAAATAGGTAAGAATTACCGTAAGATACCATTTACATTATTAGACATTAATTCTGTATTTAAATGTGGCAACATTATAATTTATCATGAGAAAAACGTTTCAAACTATAAATCCAAATACAAAGAGACGTTGGCTCTGTACCTTCATTATGTGAGAGGCTAAGGAGTTCAATTGCCAATCACCAATCCTTCTGCAATTTTCGATTTTTTATCAATCGCGAGTGGCTTGATAATAAAGTTTACAAATTAAATAAGTGAATGCTACATTAATTTATAAATTAAAAGGAACAAACAGTAGTATAAAGTGAACGTCTATGTGTTACTATAAAGAAGGTATGTGAAGATGATACAAAGTAGTTCAGGGATGTTGCTGTGAATCCTAGTCTTCGTCTAGTCGATAGTCTCACGCATTCGAAAGTTGCGGCATAAATGGCCCTGAAAATCCAGAGTAGGTAAAGCTTAAGTAAAACAAAGAAAGGATGTAAAAGCCTGGCTGCGAAGGCATGTATTATAAAACATTATCAACAAAAACAATGCAAAACAAAAGAAAAAGGAATATAAAAATAAATAAATAAAAAAAGAAAAACAAAGAAATTTATTAACTGAATCAATCACGCGGCTGAGCCATGACTCCATCGGCTTGTGCCTTATGCCAGCTTAACTCGCGATATTTTCAAAGTCAAGATATCAAAGATAAATAATGGAGTATTTAGTCCATTAGGTATAATGTTATATAACCGCGAATACGTATATTTCAATATTCTAACGCGAGCCAATAGGCCTTTCTCCAATTCGTCGTGGCGTTAGCATTATCTGTGATTTTCATCGTTAGACCGTGGCGGCTCTTGATTTCCAGACGGGAATGATAAGCGTGCAGATGAATTCCGGTTTATCTTTTCGAATGCAATAAATCGGCTTAAGAGCGAGTGTCTCTACTGCTGGTAAATCGCGTCCGGGTTCGCAATAAGGCAGCCTTGCACAAACTTGTATGTAGCCGCACGTTTATGTTCGACTGTGCGAACGGTTCTCCAACTTTTCATTATCTCTCATGGACCAGCGCATGCAATGTACAAAGGAGACGCGGAAACGGGCGCCACTGCATTTACTTTTTATTTTTACCCCGCTCCTCGTACCTTCGCACGCATGCGTTTCTTTACGTCATCGCATTCTATATCCTCCCGTATGACGTCAGTGTCTGATCCATTAAATCACGTAGTGTTCGATTTTTCACGACCACCGCCTCTACACATCTATTATTATAAAGTCTGTCGGTTTTACATGACGTCCATAATTTTTTGCACACACCACTTTTAACATGCTCACTTCGGTCTCCCTTTTACAAAATATTATTTAATGTATTTTAATGCTTTTAATATTAACAACGCAGTCTATCATATTTTTTTGTTTGTTTTTGTTTTTAATATTAATTATTGGCTTTTGACAATGAAATATAATCCGACGAATATCGCTACCTTTCTTAATATTCTACAATGTAATTCCATTCTTCTTATGTGACAAATTACTCTTAAATTGGAATTAAAAAATAATATTAGAATTTTAATTGAAAAACTATTTAAAATAATATTAATGATTATCTATATACTTATTACTATAAGATATTTATAATTACTTATATAATTACAAGATATATATATATATATATATAATTATTAATAACCAGCTATTTTTTCTTCATTGTTTTATTATTATTATTATTATTATTATTATTATAGTGTTAAAAATTAATATATAATATATAATATATATATATATATATATATATATAAATAAATCTAAAAATTCTTAAGAAGCTTTTTTTTACATTTTATATTCCAATATATATTATTACAATCTATTATAAACAATTTCGTTTGTTTATATTTAGATTTATTAAAAATAACTGAAGTATACGCACTATTCGTATCCTGTTACTTTTTGCTGCATTTTTCAACAAAAAAATTAACGTAATAATCGGATATACTATTAAACCAAAAGTACCGGATATATTGACATATTCATTTAATTAAATTTTGTATGTTACAAGATAATGCATCATATTATATGTAGGAAAAAAAATTGAAATTAATTTTAAAGAAATGATTTGTTATATACAAATTATGAAAATGAGGGTATATTTTAGAATTTTAAACTCTATAATAGATGCTTGTATACAAATATTATTTCGTACTCTTACACCAATATAATAACATAATGATAGTTTGAAATGAAGGTACAAAACGTTTGAAATATGTAAATGCAACATAGTTACTAACGAGTAAAATTTTTATGCATTCGTATCATCTTGCAAGAAAAAGTATATCTTATTATTATTGTACATTTAACAAAATTATCCAATCAAAATTATTTAAGTGCATGAAATTAATATTAATTATAATAATTTACATGTGATATATTATACGTTTAGTCGTTTTATAAATTTAGTTAAGAAAGCAATTAGTAGCTATGAAGCAGTAGAGTTCATTGTTTTAATGCTATGTACTTAAATGGACAATTTTCATCACTTAATAACTAAAACTGCCTTAAATATTTCACATTAACTTAAAAAAAAAAAAAGAAAAAAGAAAAAAGAAGAAATGTTAAACACGCCAGAAAAAACGAAATTCAATCTGAATCAAGCTGTAAACAAATAAAAATAACCGACGCCAATTCGTTGTAGGTAAGACGCGGAATAGCCGGGGAAAAAGAACGAGAGGGAGATTACCTGCGTACGTAAAAGGAGTATGTACGGGAAAAAATGAACGCCCGCAGACGTCAGAGTATGTACGAGCAAAAAAGAGGGGAAGCAAAGGAAAAAGGTCGAAGAGTAAATGGCGCCGGGAGGAAAAGCGAGACGCCGAGAAGTAAAAGCAAAAGATAATAAACATGTAGCAGGTGACGTATGTACCCGTAATATGCGCGTGCGTACATTAGTAACGGACGGACCGCGTGCAACGCCAATCCCTTTCGGCCTTACTCGATATATTATAGGAAACGAATAATCCAATGATATATATATATATATATATATATATGTCACATATACATATGAATATCTAGATTACTAAATACTGATGTAGGAGGAAGCCGTTGAGAGTTCTTCGGCCTTCGCCTCTCGTCCAAATACATTCGTATGTTTATTATACCTTTACCGATCAAAACTGTTAATCGCACAAAGTGCCGCCGCCCGACTTTGCTTTGTTTTACCTTTTTTGCTCGTCTAACGAATTGCCAGCCAATCCAAGCGCACACGGATTGTCCCTCTTCCGTACAGATTCCGATCTTCGATGCTTCTTTATTGCCGATGGCACTCAACCACATATGATTTTAGTATTTTAAGTAGGGCCTATAACACAAGAGTCACTCTCACGAATATTACACAAGAACAACAACGCGCATGGTACCTTAAGTAAGGATGTATCCTTTGTCCCTAGGTTTTCGTTTCACGTTTCCATCTAGTCATCGGCAATTCAGGCATACCATTTAGCAAACGAAATATCTAAAAGCATTTTTACAACTATTCTTTGTCACCTCGATGAAACATCATAGCTCGTGCTGTTATAACGCACGCACCGAGTCCGCTAATTTGCGAGGCATTTATCCAAGAAAATGGAGGCAATCAGAAAAGCATTTCGCATCGACGCAATTGTTCTTCCCGCAGCTAATTATAAGGAGATTTTCGTCCGGCGAGTGCCGCGCAACACCAACAAGGACATCATTACGAACGAAGGCGTACACACCTACGTGATATATAACTGATGATCAATTAGCAAATAGTGACGTCGTTGATGTCGCAGTAGTAGCGCGCGATTTACGGAATTGCGCGTCCACGTCGTCCTCGTCGGCTAGACTTTGAGGAAGGAATACCAAGACCTTGCCCGATACAATCAGTAATCGTGATTGCGGTCTCATGCAGGCGTATTCGCGCGCGAACTCACGCACACGCAGATAGTCTCTCTCTCTCTCTCTCTCTCTCTCTCTCTCTCTCTCTCTCTCTCTCTCTCTCTCTCTCTGACTCTCTCTGACTCTTTCTCTTCCTCTCTCACTCTCTCACCTTTTCTCTTCCTCTCTCTTCCTCTCTCTCTCTCTTTCTCTTTCTCTCTCTCTCTCTCTTTAAAAAACTTCCTTGCGGCAGCTCCGAAATTACATTTGCTCGGTCCTCTCTCACTCACTCTCTCTCTCTCTCTCTCTCTCTTTTGAGAGAACGAAAGGCGACGCAACGGTTTTTGTAGCGCCGTCTGAATTTCTAAAGCTGTCGGTCCGAGCGCGCCACTCATTGGCACACGTAGGGAATGAAGTCACTTTTTTGCCCATTTCATTCGGAGGGCTTGATTCGTCATCCACTTTAATACACCTTTTTTCGAAAAGGAATTTGAGCACACTTTTTAATGATTTCTAGAGCCTAACGTCTTTAAAAAGTGATTAGTTTTGTTTATTTCGTTATGGAAGATTCAATTCGTTATAGTATGGTCGTTTCATCAAATTATGGGTGAAAGAATTTTAAATAAACTTTTATAAATTGTGAGTTAATAAGCGATGAGTAAATATTTTTTGTTAAAAGCCTCATCCTGTCATTTACTTAGTTACTGACTAATTTAAGTTTGCCGCGATGAAATTCCATTATTAATTATTTTCGAATTACCGTGGTTAAAAGTGCAAGATCGAGAGTCGATTTATTTTCTTGAAAGCAAAAGTCATTTATCAAAATCAAAGCTCAAAGAATCTGTCCAAAACTGCTCAAGTATTTATAAGTATATTAAAATATTTTCGAAACAATATGAACAAAAAAAACAGACATTTTTATAAAAGAAAAACATCTATTACATTGAATTAATTATGACACCTGAATTCACTAAGTCAGCTGAATTGGTAATTTAACATTTTCTTACTAAACTCCATTGGAAATCTAAGAGAAAAAAATTGAAAGATCACGTATCACTGTGCAGATTTACGTCATTGGATAATTTCACTGGTTGGTGTTGTTTTTCTTATACCTTATGATTCTGCATTTAAAAACTTCCATATTGTCATGCTAAAACTATTCAATATATATGTTCGATAATAACAAATTTAAGAGACAAGCAGAGGGAGGCGCGAGAGGGACAAAGGCAAACAAATCAAATGACACATACCTCGTTAATTATACAACTAATTTTTCAAATGGTAATATTGTATTAAATACATCTAAGAAATAATTTGTTTGTTAAAAGAAAAATTCGATTAAATAAGGATAAATAATCAGAAATTTACAATAAGCTACCTAATAAACGTAATTAGGTATTATGTTCAAAGTAATTATAATTCAGATATATTGTGACTTAAATTATTATGTATAAGCTGTAGTCTATATTTATTTTAAATATCATAAATATAATTAAGAAATACGAAAAGACTCGTTAAATGGTAGGACATGAATTCATCGTGTTTCTGACCGTATTAACAATTTCTATTTATCTGTATGTATTTATCTAATTTTGATGTATTTACTTCTTAAAATAAATATTTCAACAAAAACAAGTGAAATTAATAATCATGTTCTCTCCAGGTTATATTTTTAATTTTTGTACCTTTCGAGTAAATAAATACATAATTTAAGTGTTGTGTAAAAAACGTACGATCATGGAATTTTTGTGTGAAAATAGTTAAAAGAATGTTATTGCACGTTAATGCGTGATTTTCTTAATTAAAATTTTCTATTATTGAAAGGAGTTTATTAATTACTTCATTTAAAATGTTAGACGTTGTAGTTAATTATTTTTATCAAGCACAATTATAAACCTATTGATAATATTTTTTTAAGAATCGATCTTTATTTCAAAACAATATAAATTTTTTACAATTTCTTTATTACTTTATAATTATTTTAACAAAAATTATTTACATTTTTCATGTCAATTTAAATAAATATTTGTTAAATATTAAACGTGAATAAAGTATATAAAATAATAGAATAATCCAATTTAAATTTGTATGGGATATAAATAAACCGCTTCATAAAGAATCCATTCAATAACAAAAAAAAAAAAAAAAAAAAAAAAAATTTCTTTTTTTTTTACTATTGTAGAAAACATTAATTAAATTTTGTATCAAACTATCAAAAGACATTCTTGTGTTATTAAATGAAACTTTTTTTTTTATATTATTCCTAATAAACAATTGATATTGTAGATAACTCCTTATAAAAATATCATGTATAATTATTTTACAAATACAGAAAAAAACTAGAATAATTTTATTCGATAAAAAATATTTCAATAGCATTTTTCCCGACTATCGGTATGATAAAATTAAATTCTGACAAATTCTTTGAGTTATGATTAATAAGAGTCAGTAAGATTGTCTTTATTAAGATACATCAATATATTCAGCGCTAAGATATTATTAAAAATATAAATAAGGACTCGAGATTTTGTATTTCAAAAAAATAAAATAAAAAGGTGTACCATAAAAAATACGAATTAGTGAAAAAAAAAAAAAAATAATATAATGATATGACGGAGCCTAAAGAAACATAAATTTGACTACACCAACAATTTTGAAAAAATAAATATCATTAAATATCTATTAGTTTATTATTTATTTTATTCATATATAATATCAATGTAATATAAACATATTAATGCATTTTTATGTTTGAATATTTGAGCATCTTCAACACCAATATATATTATAATTTTAATAATATTTTATAAGTAGTATGCTTGTAAGGATTTTTATTTATTGGACATAATATATTGAAATGCAAAGAAATTTATATTGTAACATAATTAGCCGAATAAGAGATTTTTTATGTATTTAAATAATGAATTCGAAATAAAGCAAATATTTAAAAATTAGTTTAGTATCAATATAAACAAATTTCATCACAAACATTGGGGATTATCTAATAAAAAGATAAAATTTTTTAAAACCTTACCTATGTAAGTAAAAGTATATTTTTCATTACGTTCATTTCATTTATATTATATGTATTGCCATTAAAACTCATCGGCATTTAACTTCAATATTAATAATATTTGGTAGTCATGTTAATACTATTATTTTTATTCTTACAATAAAAAATAATTGTTATTCTAATTTTTACGCCAAATTTTATTAAAGAAGAGAATAGAATTAAGATTTTATATTGTAACCTTGATTATTAAACGAATGTGAGAAATACTAAGTTTATAGAGGTTTTCCCAAACGGACAATACGTTTATTGTACAGATGCGCTAACAGTTATTTGTAAATAATTTACTATTATTATTATTTTATCACAAATGAAATATAATCTTATTATGAATTGTATAGGGAGAATAATTAAAATATTATGCTTGACGCTTATTAATCGTGACAGCTCTCAACACAATATTTATATATATATATATATATATATATATATAATTAAAATTTTTTAATAATTTTAATTTAATACTGATCATCTAACAAATATGAATTTTTAATGTTTTTAAAATTTTAAAACGCACTTTATCTTTTTAAAGAAATTCAAGTGAAACCTAAACATGTAAGAATTGTTACTGAAAAGTGTATATTAAATAAGTCAACATTCTTGTTAAAAATAAGAATAATGTAGTTTATACATATTTAATACTGAATAATTTCATACATGTTAATTGAGACTCCGTGTAATAAATAGAACATGTTTGAGGTGCCAAAAATGAATTTGTATACAGTAGTTCGTATATTTATATTAACGAATATGAGTGACACAGAATAGCGTAAAAACATATATAAATAAAAAATAGATGTCAAAAGTTAAAAACTCATACGTGTTTCGATGAGTTTTTTCAACTGACAGATTGATCTCCCGTTGTCACGTAAAATTTTTATATGTAAATGTAAGAGGGCATAGCAAAAAGAACCGCATTGCTGCGGTTAGGAAAATAATCTAAATAGATCTTACAGACAAGAACTGGCCATGAGCTTGTTCCGTTCCATTACACGACCTTAACATTTATTCTTCCTGTTTTGTCGACGCCTGCTTTATTAATTCACTCTACAAAAACTCGAATTCCGTTATCGAATTTACCCTACTCATCAAATTCCCTACTACAATAAACCTCCATTTATTAAGGCAATAAAAAATTACAATAATTAAAAACATGCGTTCATAATTGTAAATAATATTTTAATATCGAATGAATTTATCGTCAAATAATAATAATAATAATAATAATACGCTTCACATTTTTATAACACAAATTAAATTTGTATAAAAAATAATTATATCTTTAGTCAAACCTGAAGAACGCACACTTTTTTGTTAATAAAATGTGATAATTTCTTCGGTTTAGGCAAACTACATAATTAACAAATATCGTAAAAATATTGAATATACTATACATAAAAAGAAAACTATATACGTATATGTAATATGTAAATTATCTTATTTTAATTAAACACTTTCAGTAATAAATTAATTGCTGTCTCTTTGTAAATATGGAAAATAAAGATAAAAAAACCACTCAGGAATGAGGGTTTATTGGGTTTATTGGGATGCTTGGGTTTATTCAATAATATAAAATCTTATTGTTCAAAATCGATAATTTAAGTAATATGTAATATAAGATATTAATATCAAATCCAATATTAATTCTTCTCCATGTGTTTGTAAAAACTTCGAACTTGTAAAAAATGTAATTATAATTCAAGAAGGTAGATTATTTAATGAATACTTAGTGCTTCGGTCATTCGATTGAAATCAGGTTCATTTTTATCAAATGCAATGGATAAAAATAAATAATTTATTAAATATATATATTAACATTTAATTTTATAAAATATTATTATTAAATTATATATTTATAATTGTTTAAATTAATTCTGTCATCTTAATTAAGCAAGACGATCTTAATACATTTCATTAAAACTGTTTTTCCAATCAACAATTTTACTGCATGAAATGAACCATTACTTTATGTACATATCAATTTCTCTTATCTAATTAAGCATTAAATTAGTTTCTATTACATTTAATGCAAAGTATTAATATTTTAAATATTATCTATAATTGAAATTCGGTTTTAATTCTGGCATTAGTTACGTCATCATCAAATTATGATTCTAAAGAAATTACATACACTCGAAGAAAGTTTCACATTTAAAATCTCATATTTTGTATATATAATAAAATGTTTTGTTAGGGGTATTTTATTTTTAGCAGTCCGTTATCAACAAGCGAAAATGTTGTGTCTTCAAAGTCCTACGACTATGTTTATTTTGCTACTCGAGTTGTATTTATAAGTATTGTGAATTGCAATATGTTATCGTGATTTAGCCTTTTACGATTCTTAGCAAAACGTTAGAATAATAATATAATTTGCTCTTTCATCCCTGCTCTTAAAAGCGATTTATATTTACAGTGTCCAATCATAATACCGAGTTTCTTATGCAACGTTAGCTTCGACTTGCTAGATTTCTATAAGCACATTATGAGAATCACGAAAAAACTTCCTAGACATATTCTTTTTTTCTACAATAAAAAATTGATTTACTTTCTACCTGCAGCTTTCTAATTTAAATAATTTGATATAACACATTCTTACGTATTGCCAATCCTGCTCTATGTGAGTTAGACCACGTCACCAAAGTTCAGCTTTTATAACGAAGCAAAATGTATCCTACCGATTCCAAAAGAATATCTCTTATCTATTTAGTAAGGATTGTCTTATGGACGAATTTTTAATAAAATAAAAGAACATTTATAATTCGGATGGCCCGCATAACGGGCGAATAATTAATTTGCACATGCCCCGGCCGCACTTCTAATCAGATTTAGATTATAGAGAGTAATAGCGGAGCTAATGGCGATAGAAACGGAAGCTGCGGGTAGATAAAATGGTAAGGACGAGCGTGGGATGTCAAAAGGAGCGTAAAATTGGCTAATTAAATGATGCTTTGAACGGCGTGAGGCATTGGCCGATTGGCGCGAGGCGAAAAATGAGGGGAGTAAAAACGGGAAAAAAGGCGTAGAAAAAACGCGGACTGCTCCTGTTAAATAACCGCGTGCATTGAATAATAAGCCTCGTTGTCGTGTCTTACGCTGGAGGAAGAGTGCGAGATGAGAAGGCGTTGTGAGAATGCGAGGAGGGCAAGAGGCAGCACGTTGCGTATTGTTGCGTGCCCGTGATGAAGAAGTAAGGGAGGCGAGGAAAGGATGTTGTGCTGGTGCAGACGGAGGTGGGAATGTCGAGAGACAGGTTAAGCACGCGCTCGGCGAATTCCTGGGTGGGGGCCCCGAGGGTATAAGAGCAGCCCGCGTCCCTCGCTGGAGCCAGTCGGTCAGCTCTCAGGCTCGGATGCACTGCGGCTCGGCCGTGCAAGAGTCGTCGATACTCTCCTCGCTATTTTCGCGGCTCTCCGGACGTTTTCCGTGCAGCGTGACACTGCCGCGCCTCCCCCACGCCCCATCGCAGCCCGCCCCCTCCCCTCTTCCGCGTGACTTTCACCCGGTCGGATCGGCAGCGAGAGCCGAGAGTGAGAACCGGTCGGATAGTCAATGTGAGCCTCGTCTCTCCCCCGCACACGATCCGGAGACAAAGACACGCTCTAGTTTCATTCTTTTTTTTTTTCTTTTTTTTTATTCTCCACCCTCACCCAACACTCATCCACCCACCCAACCAACTACCTACCCTACGCTTAACCATCGAAGACGCGTCTTTCCTAGTTCGATTAAGCGCTCGTCAGAAGCGCTAAAAAAAAACGACGGCCGACGGAGCCTGAGGCGCTTGCAAAAGCCAGCGATCAGCGACCATCGGCCGTCGGCGTCGCCGTTATCGTCATCATCGTCATCCTCCTCGTCATCTTCGTCGTACTCTCGATCATCGTCCACGTACCTGCCTGTTGTATAATTGGCTATGGTGCAATCGAGAATTTCAAAAATGCCCGACGCCAAAATCAACGCGCAAGAGGCTTTGTTCGGCAGGCACGAGGGGGCCGGCTTAGACGTAAGTTCTCAAATACAATTACATTTGATATTGAGAAAGGGACGTTGGTGTACGTTCGCGGTACTGCGATGCATACCTCGCCCTCTCTACCTTTGCTGCAATCCTCAGCGCCATATCAAGCCAATAACTTTCCTTACCTTCGCGCACATTTGTCCAACTACTTTACTTGACTCGCGTCCTCACGAACGCACGATAATTGTAAAGTAGAGGGAGATAAGTGATTGGAGTGAGTGAGAGAGAGAGAGTGTATGTGTGTGTGTGTGTGTGTTCGTGTGCGCGCGCGCGCGTGAGGAAAAGAGAGAGAGAGAGAGAAAGAGCGCGAATATTGCTGTTTTCATTTTAACGGCGGCTCATCAAGGCGCCGAGCATCCACCCGACAGCCGCTTCATTAAATAATAACATTACGTAAAATAAAGATGTAAGCCGATAAACTGTAAATACCTATTTATGGGTATCGATATAACCGCAAGTGATTGATACGTGTTATGCGAACCTTTTTGAAATTACAAGTAATAATGTATGACACGTCGGGAATTTGTATCCTCGGCGCTCGTGAGGGACTGGCCTCGATTTTTCACTTGCGCACTCGATAATACATTCAACAACAAAAAAGGGAAAAATATTCTGGCTGACATTGTGATGTTTCAGATTTAATTAATAAGACCAACAGCTTGTAGGTCACTATATGTTGGCTATAAGCTTCGACTATAGATCCCAATGCCCGATTGCACTAAGCAACTAGCGAATACGCAGGTCTTATATTAAACGCGAAAAGTGAAAAACATTTATTACGGCTAAGTATATAATTCCTATTTGTATAGGTTTATCTGCATACATTCCTAGAACCGGATTACCTCTCCGCGATTAAACTTCGTATTTACTGTTAGAAATGCGGTGCATTGATCTATTCATATTTTTTTTGTTTTGTTTTTTTTTTGTTTTGTTTTTGTTTGTTTGTTTTTTTTTTTTTTTGTAACTATTAAAATGTCTATAGAACATTCTAATCAACGGATAAAATTTTGAAAGTATACTGCTTATTGCCGGATTAAAGGGAATACGAGTGGTGCTTGAAATTAATAACCGGTGCTGTTATTATGACAATCATTTCATTTGACTACTATATAAATATAATATGTAAACTTATCTAGAAAATTAACGGCCAATTACGCTAACGATTTGTGCGCGCAATGTTAATCATTAATTATACTTATAAATATAATAATATAATTATAATCATGAATAAATTTATAATTTATAATTTATAAATTAAGTTGGAAAATTAATGGGGAAAAATTCCTAATGACCTAAATATTAAGATCTTATTAAATATTATTTAAGATTGATATTTCACACATTTTTGTAATATTTGAATTATTAAATCATGCAATGGGTAATTTCATGAACATTTTATATACCAGTTTCTTTCAAATGATATAAATTTAATTGAATTATAAATTAATTAATTTAATTAAAAATTAATTGAAAAGTATAATGTTGACGATGTGAATCTTGCGAAGTCCCGATTTATAAGCGATAAAATTTTATTTTTCTAATCGTCTGGATAACGAACTATATTATCGTTAAACATTGTTATTTCTACTTATTATTATTAAAACGTCAAAATCACATCTGAATAAAGTCTGGCAATAATAAATAAAATCCTGTATTAATTTATTAAATATCGATAGATTTTCTATAATTTTCTGAATACCTATTTTAAAATTTGCACATAAAATTTGTTTTATATTCTGTGCCATGGAATAAATAAAAGTACATAATTCGCAATTCAGTTTTATGGGTGCTCACTAACTGCAAATGAATCAGTAAACGAGTAATAGAGAATCTTAAATGGTTTTGACAATTGGTCAATTTTTTAACAGCAAATAATTATGTGAACAAGATATCATCGGTTTTCCTGAATAATTATCTGAATTTTAATATAGTTTTATATAATGGTAAAAGCTAGGCTTCGGTATATAGTTTTACATAATGATAGAAGTTAACTAAGGATATGGGCGTATTAGCTTTAAAAATTTCTCCGAGAAAACGAAACTTTACGACTTCAATTTTTGCAGTTATGAAATACTGCAAAATAACATTAAAACTTATTCGTTTTAAAATGAAGAGAAAAAAAGTTCATTACAATTACGAGTATGTATGGTGGTGCCACGCATTATTAAAAATTCTTTTACTAGCAGCATAAAAAATCAATTTATTTGAAAAATCACGTACAATTATGAAAAGAATGTTACTCTCTTTCTCTCTCTCTCTCTCTCTGTGTGTGTGTGTGTGTGTGCGTGCGCGCGCGGAGCATTAATACAAATAGTTGAAGTATATATATATATATATTTATATATATATATTTTTATATAATACAAGTTTTAATCGGTAGAAATAGAATTTTTAAGAAATCGATCGACATCTCGAACCATCATTATGACTAATAGTCTCAACATGAATAAGAAAGATCGGTGCAATTATTGAAAGCTACAACTATAAGAACGCTTGCGGTTAAGCGGACCATAACGTAAAAGAAATTATGGAATCGCGTGGCTTCAAACAATATTTTCTTTCCTATTTTCTAAATTGTTACGTGTTGCGACGGACTCGGAAGCGACTGAAAGCATCATTGCAAAATAAATCTTATTCCTTGGATTTTTGCTGAGTAGCCAACGTGGCCGTACGGCGCGGATGCTTCAAAGTAAAAAGTGGAGAAGCTTATAGTTGAAACGATAATCTTCGTAACTCTTAACTTTCACTGCTAACATACAGCGACAATCGGAGAATTGAATAATCTTATGGTGGGCCTCTCGACGGTATTCGAATCCTTTCATTATACAAATGTTCCGATTCTCATGCCGATTTTTCGCCGATTATTCGCGTGACTGAAAAATCTCGTACCGATGTGAACGCCACGAAATGGAGAAATAGGTACAGAGTAGCGCATGATCAGCGAATATCCGCGATAATGATGACAGGGACGCTGGTCTTCGATTGTCCTGGCTCGCGGGACTTGATACACAGGATAAATAATTACGGCTACATTTTGTCGCTCGTACAATGACAGAATGACATAATGACTTCGCCGCGTAAGCATATTCACTTTGGAGTAAGAAAACGGGAATTCGGCGCCAAGTGGGGAGTTTGTTTCATTTCTTCTTCTCCATTTTCTCCTTCTTCTTCTTCTTCTTCTTCTTATTCTTCATCTTCTACTGTTTCTTCTATTTATTCTTCTTCTTCATCATTATTATTTTCTTGTTCTTCGTGTTTTTCGCTTACGTTCTCATAAATATGCAATGAGCTTCAACGAAGCGACTTGCTCGTTGCATTTTCACAAAGGGCTGAACCGATATCCACTTATTTTTAGAATTGCAATCGCAGCACGGTAATTCAATTAAGAGCAACAAAACTCGCTGGCAATGCCACTCATTGTTTATTCGCCTCTTTGTAATAAGGTAAATTCTTACCTAATAACCGCATGCCTCTTTCCACGTATTCTTTTCACCTGTCTTAAAAGGTTAAAAAACCTTTAAAGTCATTTTGATTTAACTATTGAGATAATTTTAAACTGGATTTGTGCATAAAATTATAATTAAAATTACGTAACTGCGAGTATTTAAGGCCTCTTGCTACTTAAAAAAGAAAAGGAAAAAAAAATGAAATCTTGATAAACATAATGGTGTCATTGTTAATTTTAAATTTCTTTACATAG
The DNA here is from genome assembly GCF_000503995.2 of Ceratosolen solmsi marchali. NCBI lineage: Eukaryota > Metazoa > Arthropoda > Insecta > Hymenoptera > Agaonidae > Ceratosolen > Ceratosolen solmsi. Next base: position 3,948,808 of record NW_011948430.1, read on the forward strand.
TAGAAACTTGATTACATTTTATAAATGATGATATAGATGACTTCGTGAAATGCTTCACTAAATATAATCAAATTTATCTCCAAGTTCAAGTATCCTATTGAAATCCTATTGAAAAACTATCGAACAGAAGATAGCATAATAAATGTTACCAATTTAAAGTTGTTACTATGGAATCATTCCTTACGGAATAAATTTAAATCACGCTGCAATATTACATATGCTTGTTGTTCTCCTGAAAGCGAGGTGAATTTATCTTTTCAATTGGGCGATCAGTGGCCAAGAATAATCAGCAAGTCAATACTCTAATCATTTCTATAAACGAAAACAATAACAAAAATTAAAAGGAAAAAGAACGAATTTGTTAAGAACTTTACACTGCCAATAAAGAGCATTAAGGACAAAAGAGTTATGCAAATTTGATTCTTTTTCTCATTGCTTTCTCCCCCCCACCCCACCCCCGCCCCTCTTTTTCTTACTCTCAATCTCATTTTTGTACATTCCCTCTCCTTTCTCTTGTTCATTTTGTTTTTGACTTTTTTTCTCTCTCGTACTCCCCTGTACTGTCAACACAATGAACTCCTTCTACAATAAATCCTTAGAATTACTTGCATACGCGAGACCACACTAACAATCTCATTAATTTTAATTACAAGAATTTTACTATTTTCCAATTAAGAACGAAAAAAAAATCGATTCTTTGCAAAATTAACGCTTCTGTAAAACAAAATGATCGCAACAAATGATTGTATATT
>NW_011948430.1:3952059-4004559 GCF_000503995.2 Ceratosolen solmsi marchali
TCTTCATTACGAAAAATACACGTACGAAATGTAACTGGACGTTTATTGCTGTAGGAATTACAATTAGTTTTAATCGCGAGCGCAATAGTTTATAAATCAGTTACAAAAAAAGATTTCAAAATCTCCAAAGATCATTAGAAGAATTGATTGATTCAATATTATATTATATATATATATATATATAAACAAGAATGATAATGTCCATAAAAAAAAAATTGTTTCGACCAAGTCTTATGCAGCAGGCGAGCGCTATAGTCATTGTTTGGCGTATTGAATATGTTAATGTTATGTAACGAAATTCGACGGCTTTCAACGGATAAAGGCAACATACTTGCTTATTACGACGACACCTTCAGTTAAAGTAGAAGCAGCATTTATAAAAAGACTTTCCGAGCAGTAAATAAGCGCGCAAACGTAAGAATGTATCTGTGCAAGCAACTTTGGACTGCTGCTAAAGTCCTGATTAGAATTAGAGTTAGAGGAGGTAAATCAAGTTCAAGCGGTCGAGATTTTGCTGAAAAGATAGTGCGAAAAGTCGAGCCGTGCCGAAGAGTAATAACAGCCCGAGGAAATCGAAGAGCAGGTTTGCCTGGCGTTGAGCAACGCGTCTCAGAGAAAACCGGAATATCCCTGGCGCTGCATCTTTCTTCGGCCTTCCAGCCGACTTTCCCATTCATCCTCGGCCAGAGACTCTGATGCAACGTGTGGCGCTCGTAATCTATTGACATTACGCGAAATGTACCTCAATTTCTCCCAAGCCATCCGCAGCTCAAGTTCAATAGCTGACTTCGACGCTCACTGGAATTTGGATTGCCATTCTTGTTAAATACTCGTTGCATTCTTTAATGGCTACTCACGGCGCTGTTCACCTTACTATTATCGACTCTTCACCAGCAACGCTCTTCTTTCTCGCTTCTCATTCAAAGTCTTCAAAGCAAGAGTGCCCCATTATAACGAAGGAGTACGTAGCGACGTCCACGCCCTCCCCTCTGTCCCATCGACATCCGCGCTTACCACTAACAGCGCACGGAATATTTAAAAAGCTCTCGAGACGACAATTGATTAATCTCGCTAATGTGAATTTGCGTAAAGAGGCCAGCCGAAGCATCAGCTCCGACGCGGTCATTAATCTACGTGGCACAGCGGCTATTTAGTAACGAGCAGTGAATTTACATTTACGGCGTGCGCATGCGGGTGTTAACAGGATTATACAAACGCCGTTGCCAAAGAAGAGTTTCGAACGGCTCTCGGCGATTAGATAATCGGGTGTCGCGCGCGCGAGTAAGTGAGATGATTGGAGAAAATACGCCTCGTCGTCGGCATCGGGATCCCCCGTATAAATTATGTTGCGCTTGTTTTCAGAGTACGGCGACCGTCGAGCCAACGAATTTACCATCCTGGCACATACCAAGGCCATCCCTAGTTGGTAGGAGCGAAAGGAACAGCGAGAGCGGCACGTGGAAGCATCACTCGGATTCGCCATCTAGAGGCTCGACGTCGTCCCAGGGCTCGACCGCCAGCACGCACGTAAGCATACGCGTTTGGTTGTCGACGAGAGGAGCGAGAGTCGCCGCTTGTTGCCTCAACGCTTCCACCTTTCCCCTGGTTTTTGCAGAGCGCGGCCTCCGGCACGTTACTCCTCACCGCAGCCAACCTGGCGAATTTGGCGGCGATCGAGCCACCGAGGGTCACGGCGCCCAAGCAGCTCGACACGGCCTCGATGGCCAGCAGCACGCACTTCACGGTCGTAAACGGGCTCAGCAGACCGAGCACCGCTTACAAGAAGTCCTGGTGCGCCAGGAACCAACTCACCGTCCTCGTATGCACAATGAGCTTCCTCTTCATGCTTGGACTGCTCGCCGGGGTCCTCTATATGGAGAGTCAGTATGAGTGGCGCACGCGAAGCTCCGCTAATCGCACTTTTCTCTATCTTATTATCTATCTTTATGATGATGATGATGATGATGATGATGATGATGATGATGATGATGATGATGATGATGCCGATGATTGTCCATTTACATTTGTCTGTCGCTCCCTTAATCCGATACGTTGATTTGTGTTTTGCAGTGAGAGCTCGAGGCAGATACAACTAGGTTTGCTAGGAGCCGCGGACACGAACTTTCGACGACTTTCAAATTATGCCGAAACAGCGGGGGAGGTAGCCTGGAAGGGAACTTTGTCTTTTTGGAAGGATACTCGCTAGACTGCTGAATCATCATCTGATTGTCAAGCGAATACGCGAAAGCAGCACTTGACCCTCAACTTTAGCCTTTTGTTTTTGTTTTTTTTTTTTTTTTTTTTATTTTTATCAATCGAATTCGACATAATTTAAGTAACGTTTAGATATTCCAATTTACTTGTGTTAGATTTTTAGATGTATTGCACAACAATTACTGTGCGGTACGTGAATTGAGTAATTACGTTTATGTAATGAGCGCCATTTAGGCGCTTCCTAGGCATTGTAATTTATATGAAATTCAAATTGACTAAATGCAATCATTTATCGCTACTCTATCATCAATATATTTACTGGTAACTCTATGTAATCAACGTTGGAAATTCATATTAATTGTTTTCTACACTGTTATTGGAAATTACAATGATTTCGCGAGTTACTTTTAAATGACGTTGGGACGCTAACAATGATGAAGATATAGTACACACAGATATACGTGCTATATATAATTTTGTTAGCGGCAATGCATCATACACATACTCACACATAATCGATGATTTGCCTCGTGTTTTTTGTACTGTTTTAGGTCATATTATGTTTTTAAAAATTATAATGTAAATTAATTTAATTTGTATCGCGAATTCACGAATTCACATGCGGGTCTTCATCGAGAGATTGAAGGGCGTAACGAGACGACAAATGAGAATCGTTCTAAAACTTTGTGTCTGTGATATTACTTGTGTATTAATTAATAGTCAAGCCATCAAGAAACTTTCACGTTATTGAAGTTTGTGTTATATCTACATTTTATTCTTACCCATCCTTCGCAATAAGAAACCAGCCTCGTGAAGCTAGCGACTTCGATTATTATTCACGCACGAAATTTACTCTCTCGGTATTAGAATTTTCTAAAAACGAAACTAAGAAACGTTCATTGTTCGAGGGACGGGGGACGGGAGAGTGCGCTCATTTTTCGCGATACGCATCGCCATTCCCCGTTCAAGTGCCGCGGACAATCGCAAGTACAGAATAAAACAACAAAAAATAACAGAAAAAAGAAACAAAGAATAAAAAGCAATCATCTCTCGCGACCTCTCCCCACTCCTTAATCTTAATCTAGGGGATGTCAGCTGGAGTCGCTCAGGTGCCGCTAGTCTATCGATACGTAAGACAAGTGTCGACGAGACGCTGTTTCTTGATTTTCACTTTTCATGCACACGCAGACTTAGATACAATATCAATATTTCTTTTCCTATTCTTTTAACGAGCTAATAGCATTAAAGCTCCACTAACATGTACATTTATTCAAGAATTGTTTATTCGTCTCGTTCTATCTCGAGTTCCTATGTTAAGCGCGCGTATCAAGTGATAAATCTTCGTGTACCTTCGCGCACGTACGCAAAGTACTTTAGTCGCGTTTGGTATTCAAAATTAACGCATAAACACAGAAACAATAATACTACCACTTTCAATAATTAAACTGTTACGAATATACCATAAGGAAAAGTAATATTTGTTTTTCTCTACTAATGTCTGCAGTATCATGAAATTATACATGCACGAGTGCATATGTGTAACGGCAAAACACCAAATCTCGATGCCGAATGCAGAGATCCATGCGTTAAGCTGCTTACATTATCCACAGTCATTCACATCATTTATAATCAAAATTTGTATATACTAATAATAATAATTTCTAATCCCTTAATGACATTCAATGAAATGTGTATTATATACGGAAATGAATTTGATGGTACACATGGGAAAAGTTATTCAAATCATCAGTATTCTCCTTTTTTTTTTCTTTTTTTTCTTTTTATTATTATTATTATTATTATTATTTCATTCTTTTTGCCATTACAGATTTACTTAGCCGATAAGTAATATTAAACTATACTCAACAATACCATATCGCTACATAATTAAAATAATTAAATAGCATACATTCTTTTTTCATGAATAAATAAAAGATAAATAATTACGAAAAACTGTATGATTCATTGGTAATTTTATAAAATGAGAATGGACGATAAAGCAAATGAGTAAAAGAAAAGTAGGGAAGATAAAAGGAGACAAAATTTAAGTACTTAAATTATATAAACCAACTCGATATTTGAAATTCAATCGTCGTAATTATATGTATTTTACAACCTTAAAATATGCAGCAGTTGTTATGAAATTAATTATTGCGCTACCAAATGTTCATTATAAATACTTAAAATTGTAATTGGATCTACGATTGCTATTATGTTACAGGCAATCTAACAATCAAAATATTGATTAGAACTAAAAACGATTGGAATTTTTATAATAACCTACAAATCCACTCTAATATTACACATTTATATTGGTTAAATAATTACGTATCATTTGAATTCCAGTCATTGTGAACACATCACTCACTTTAGTTTATAATTTATTGTATATATTAATTTGTAAAAGAATTCATGTTAGTAATAAATAAAGTAAAAGTAAAATTACTCTGACTAAATAGCTTTGTGTAATTAGAAACAATTTTCTAATAGAGAAAACGTCGGCTTTTTTTATTATTATTATTATATAATAATTATATAATAATAAAAATTATAAATAAATTTTGTAAAGTACATAATAATGGTACATGTTTGTTTTTATAGAATTATATATATATAATTTTATATAATTAATATCGTCACATTTTCGATAATTGTTTTGGTTTACAGCTCAATCGTTCTAAATTGTTACGATATTGAGGGTCTCACGTTCATATACATTATTTATGTTAGTTCATTCAGAAAATAAAATATTTCAAACATTATTATTTTAGCTTAAGACAATATATTTTTTTATTATTATACTTATATGCTTGAAATTATCAAAAGAAAAATTAATCGATCTAAATTTAAATATTAACAAAAAATATATGTTCACTAATTTATATATATTTATATATATAACATTTTGTTATATATTCATAACAGAATGTTGAAATGTCAATTGACACTTACTTAAATAACATTGGTCATTTTGGTTGAACTATGTATGACTAATTAAAATATTTCAATTGTATAAAACAATAACTGTTGTACTGCAATAATATTTATATTTGTTTGAATAACGAATACATACTAAACATTTCTTCATACATATTTGTACGAGCATTATTCATACGAGCGATCGACTAAAATAATATACTCACAGTTAATATTTTACCTATATTTTCCAAAACAGCGTAAAATAGCGTAGTTATCTAATTAAAAGAAATATTTTTCGTATTCGGGGAACAGTTTGATTGTACAGGGATGAAAGATTTTCAGTTAACTATCTATCTTGGGCTTGTATTTGAATTTCGTAATAATGAATTTATGTTACATCACTGGCCTTTGAATATATCCTTCGGATTTCACTAAAATATACCAAAACTGTACCCGTAAAAATTTTGCCTGAATCTTAAACAATAGACGAGCAATAGAATAGATAGGTAAGACAGTATAAGTAACATATACGTTTTGTGAATAAATTCTTCATTTAAACATTTTAAATGAAATATTTGCCTGGTTACCAGTATATGCTTGTATAGTTATATAACAAGCGGTAATGTATTATCGGTCATCAACATGCCGGTGTCATTTGTGTTCATCCGCCTATACCCGCTAAATAATTTATAAGCAGTTCTAATCTATTCTGCGGACCTCTAAACTCCCTACATTCTTCATATGGGCTAAATTTATATAAAATGGCCATAAATTATTTCTATTTTAAATCGCATTGGGACAACTATAGTCCAAAAAAAAAAAAAAAAAAACTCTCATTTACAAATTAATAATATATATATATATATATATATATATATATATATATATTCAATGTCAAATTAAATTAAAATTCGGTCTGATAGTACTATATTTTTTATCATACACGTATATATTTTAAAATAATTATTACATTTATAAATGTATAAATGTATAAATTTATATATAGTTTAAATAATTTTGAAAAATATTTTTTAAATTTAATGGTCAATAAGCTCTTTATTTATCTTTAAAAAGGAAATAAAATAATATCAAAATAATTGTTTTATTTGAAATAAAAATAATTATAATTTAATGTCCAATGAATAATTAATCTACTTTCTTTAATGCAGAAAATTACAGATTGGTTTAAATAAATGAATTTTCATTCAATATTATTCTACTTAAATTCAATTTCATTATTTTCTCTAATTGTTTATTTAGCTATGTAAGAAATAAATATGAAAATAATTTTATAATTCTGATATTTTGTGTTAATATAAATTTCATTTTATTCTTTCCAAACTTAACGAATATTATGATGAATGATAATTTTTGTTTTTAAATACTTAAAGTATATCTACTTTAATAAAACGAATTATTTAAATATGCTAAATATATAAAACTTTTTTCTCACAAATTTATTTAATTTTATGTGTCTATTAAAAGTGGATTGCTTTAATTTATTTAATTTTGTTTAATATGACGCATTATTTATAATGTAAGTAAGAATATTTAAAAATGTATAAAAAAATGTTGATACTTTATAATTTAAGTATTTGTCAAATTTCGGATCATTAGAAATAATAATTAATATTCAAAATGTAAAAAAGGAAAAAAAGATAATTTGAATGATATTAATAAATATTAAAAATATTATATCATAAAAATATAATTTTATCACACTATTAAGACAAGAACATCTTAATGGAATTTTTCAATTAACTCGCTCAATATTTTGTAATAAACATTTACAATTTAACTTGTATAAAGATAAAATAACAAAGCACAAATAAGAAATAAATAAAAACATTATTCTGTCAATAGTGTAAATTCTAAAATATTTAATTATAAAATGAATATTTGACAAATATCTTTAATTAGAGCTAAAAATTAAAACTTTCATAAAGAATATATTTATAATACAAAACTTTTATTTAAAAAAAAAAATGTTTTAATAAAACATTTCATTACAGATCACGATATTCAGAATAATTGTAAATCACTGTTTAAACCTAATGTAATTTGTATTGAAATTAAAATAGAGCAAGTTATTGACAAAATATAGCTACGTTTAATTAATAAATAAATTATTAATCTTACCTCAACTTCTTGAAGAGTCTGTGTCCATCTATAATTTTGTAAATCTGCACCATTTCCACTATTAGGTTTTAGTTTATTTTTTTCTTGTTCCTCATCATCATATTCCATTTGAACATTATCTTGTTTACTGTCATTATTAACAGGTTCGGATGTATTTTCTGTCGATTTCTGATTGTTTTTTAATTAAAAGTGATGTTCATTTAACAAAATGTAATAAATAGTTAAATTTCATAACCGATATACATACTTTCCTGTCTAACTCCTTCTGGAGTTTGTCAGCCTCTTCATCCGTTAACTCAACAATTTGTGAATCACTATTTAAAATAGCATCTGCGTTTTGCTCTTCTTTTTTCTTTTGTTCTAATTTTTCTTTTCTTTTTAACTCCTGTTCCGCACGTCTTGCTTTATCTGTGGTGGCTTTACTTATGGCTGTGGCTTCGTATTTCTTAAATAAGGTCTTAACAAGCTAGAAAAAAACATTATCCATCTCTTTTAAATTTGATATTATAAATGAATTTGTATACAATGGTGTATTACAAGATCTTACTTTCTCTGCAACACCTTCTCCTGCTCCAGTATAAAAGTCTGTTTTTCTTGCCAGAAAATTGAATATTGTATCTAAGAACTGGAAAGAGTCGTTTCATGAATAAGATACTCTAGAAAAGTTGATAAAATAACCCCTAAAAGTGTAACCCGGCTAGCATTAACTTTACTTACATCTTCAACTCCACCTTCGTGTTGTTGCGCCATAGACAACAACACAACATCAAATTTCTCGAGGTCTTTTGTCATTTTTATGTGTATAAAATCTCTATTAAATGATCAATTACTGTCCTTCAAACTCGATAATAGCGTGTACAAGTTAGGATGATTCTGGATACACGTTTGTTTCCTTTCTGGTTACCATCGTAGTGGAACCACATGTTAATAAGTAGTCACTAGCAAACGGATATCTCGTAACTTTTTCACGCCTGCGCACTGCAAACTTAGATTCTTCATACACAGTAATAAGTAAGCGGAACCTTCGATGTTTTCCCTATGTGTTTGTAGGTATTTTTAAAAGATTCATAAGCTTCGGTTTATAGTCGACAAACTTGTAATGAAATGGACAATTTTGGCTCACAATTTACTATTATGACATTATATTAATACTAAGGCCCTTTCCATTCGCCAATTATTATGCTTTTAATTTTTCCTCGTAAACAAATCTTTATTAACATACATTATTATAGATTCTTTAAATCGGATAATTTAAATAATAGAAAAATTAGAATTCATTTAAAATAAGAATTAACATGTTTTGGAGGTATAGTAAAACAGCAAATAACACACAAACTCACTAATCGTTAACATTGCCATTATAGACATTAAAATAAATAATTATACGAGAAAAATTATTATTTAATATTATAAGAATGTATCATAATTTTAGAAATTGTTGATGAACAAGGCTGAATCAAATACCATATCGATAAAATGGCAGATTATTAATTTTCATTCAATTCACGGCTATGCTGTTCACGCTCATTAGCTATTAAGAAACGAGTAGAGATACAAAATAATTATATACAGAAATATCAATGTGAATCAATGTGGTGGAATGAAAAATATAATCGATTTTACAACAACGGTATAATATAAATAAATAAGTAAACACCATAAAGGGCACTCGTACGGTTGGTAGCTTCGAGTACACATTTTGCATTTTGTATAATAGGCGCTAAAGTATCGAGCACTGATCATAAGCTTCACTGCGTAGACGACGCGTCGTCTTATTTGAAATTGGACGTGAAATTATAGGCGCTGGAATATGGAAGAATGGATATGAAAAGTGGGAGAAGTATATAACGTGGCAATAAGTTAAATCCAAACTTACTGGATTTAATTATATGCGTATGATACACGCCACATGTACCATATGAGAGCTAGATAGCCCGGCCATTTATCCCATGTTTATTGGCAGGTTAGTGTGTCGTACATTTATATATAGAAAAATTATTTAAACATTTCTTAATTATAGACATTCTACGTGTGACAATTTTCATAAGCTCATCGGCGTTTATCTTTTAAACATTACCTTTATTCGATTCGATAATCTTCTAATTCAATCTTTATTAAATTGAATCATATAGGAAAGAAACTGTAAATTTTAACATACGCAAACTATTCCGTGTGTATTTTGAATGAATTGAAGGTCATGAGATAGTTCAAAAAGTTGTTTTAAATGTTATTTTACGATTTTGATCCTTGTTGCATGTATACATTACTTGAATACCGTTCGAAAGAATAAATCAATTGAAGGAAATACATTTTCATAAATATTCGTGTTACCTTTACTTATCTCGATTCGGTATCTTCCTTTCATTTTATTGTTATAAATAATACTTTACGTTAAACTTTTAATCATATTTTCAGCATGAAGGTACAATTCTTATTTTGTATCGCAGCTGCGTTGCTGGTTGCAGCTTACGGAGAAGAGGATGATAATGATGGAGCTCGACTTCTAGTAGCCAAACTTATTCACAACAAATATCTGGTGGAAAATATGGATGTTATTGTTAAAGTAAGGAGTGTCAATGATAATTTATCATTTATTTTTTACAATAATCGAATTTAACTAGATAAATTTTTCCGTAATTGACATTGATCTAATTAGAAAAAATATCTTTTTTTTATCAGAAGTTATTAAGCGGAGTTATATAGTTATATTCTAATGATTATGTATATGTTGAAATACAAAAATAAAAATATAAAATATTTGAAACCATTATTCATATCAATGGCTAAACTATGTATCTTTAAAAATTATATACTTATGTGTCCATACAATTCATAAGTATGATATAATGATATAACGATTAATATTAAATTATATAAATATTTATTTTTAGTATACAGTATATAACACCGGTAATGCGGCTGCTCTCGAAGTTGAAATCACTGATAATTCCTTTGATCCAGATAATTTTGCTCATATGAGCGGTGAACTAAATGCACGAATTGATCGTGTTCCACCCAACACTAATGTCACACACACTGTTGTTGTAAGGCCAAGAAAACCTGGATATTTCAATTTTACTTCTGCAGAAGTTCTGTATCGTAGGAAAGAAGATGCTCCAAGGTTACAAGTTGCTGATAGTAGTGAACCTGGTTTAGCATATTTCACATCATATAAGGAATATGATAAAAAATTTTCTTCACACGTTGTAAGTTCAATATCATTTAATTTATAAAATTTATACATGATTATCGACTCATAATTCTTACATACTTTTACATGTAGACTTGAAAAGTTATTTTTAAATTTTAATTATCACTCTAAGTACTTTAATATTATTTATTATTCAAAAAGTCTTAATTTCAAATTTAAATTGTTATTTATAAAATGTGCAAGCACATGAATTAAGTATAATTACTCTTGCATTATTTACAATATTCATTTGATTTTCTTGACAAACGCTTAAATAAATAAGATACTCTGAAAGTAATTCTATTTTTTACATTATTTTAAAACCCAAGTATAATATAAGAATAATATAAGAAACGATTTGAATAAAATATTTTTAAAATATTGCATTTATACAAATTAATTTAAATTTGAATCTAAATTTAATGAAAAAGATATTTTACGACAACTTGCATATTTCGTTAAAAAAAATTTTGTATTATATTTTGTGTAATTTGGAAAGAACTTGTTAAATTTCATTAATAATAGCATGTAAGCATCAATTTTTAATATTATAAAAATCATTTTCAGGTTGATTGGGCTGCATTTGCAGTCATGACTCTACCATCGCTAGCCATTCCATTCGCTCTTTGGTTCTCTAGCAAACGCAAATACGAAAAGTTGTCAAGAAACACAAAAAAACACTGAATCTTTTGTAAATTTATACTCTTAATTAGAACAAAAAAAATTATATTTTACGTGATTGAGAGAGGTGCGACTGTTCGTTATGTACTTTGAATTTTGTAATAAATATTATTTATAAATATTTTGTTTTAAATATTTTATTATAAAAAATTATACTTAACACTTATTCGAAAATTTTCTAACATTATAAAAGATTTATTTACAGACATTGTTAGCTTATCATTCACACAATTATATGTTGAAGCTCTCATCATTCCGATCCACTTCATTAATTTAACGTTTAACGCGAAATAAATGCTTACGTTTTACAGTACTATACGAAAAATAATATAAACAATTTTATTCTTTATAAATAAATTTAGTTATAAATAAAGAAATTAATATGTATAAATGTAAGAAAATTATATCTTATTGTAAAACATAAGTACTTATTTGTTTTTAAATTAAACAAGTTGGGAATGAACGAATCAATAAAAATTGAAAAACCTATTTGCAATGATTTAAAGAAAAATAAATTAAATTACGTATGTTTAACTGAATTGAGATATTTCTTCTGCTGTCTCATCATAATTAAAAAATTCATGAATTAAACAAGTTTTTCAATATCAGATTAATTACATTCCTTTAGTTACCAATTTAATTAATTGATTAAGTCACTTGCGTACAAATTAGAAATGATCGTTAAAAGTATAAAATAAGCAACTTAAGATTATCCATTAATTCGTTATGCCATTTTACTTGTATTAATTGATACTAACCTTTCATTCTAATATTCGCTTTAGTCTTATATTAATTACAATTTATATACCGTGGTCATTCCTTAACAAATATCAAGTACGTCACTGAATAATAAGCAAGCCTTCGTACTTCTTAAATTTAAAGTACAACCCGTAATATTATATAGAAAACGTCAATCTGGCAAAAGTTAGTTAACTACTTAAAGAAATTTTGTATTTTTTAATGACGGCAAATACTTATATATACAACAGAAATTTATAATCAAGTTCTATTTCGTCGCGTATTCGGCGTAAAGAAACCTCGAGGATCACCGTAAACTGGCTCGAAAGCAGAAAATGGCCTAAATGGTGAAACAGGATTTCCAGGACTAGATGAGCCAGATACGTTATTGAATAATGTTGAACAGGGTGTAGCCTTTTTTACTGGTGGTGAACATTTTTCAGCTTTAAATAGTAAACACAAACAAAGTTTATTCAATTTTTTTGAGCATTTGTTAAATATTTTTATATATCAAATCAAATTTACTCACCAAAAACATTTTTATTCTTCACTGACATATCAACATTCGTTATTTTATTTTTCCAGACTATGTAAATACAAACATACATATACAGTTAATATTTTTCTTTTTAATAAAACAACTTAAATTATTATTTAAACTTATTAACTTACAATGGAAGAACGAAATTGAAAGTATAACAAGAGTTCCTAAAGTATATCTATGGAAGTACATATAATCAACCCAATGTATTCCTGAAATTCTTGGAAACTGATTGTATTTCGGCACTCTGATCAAAAGCTAAATAAACAACAAAGTTTGTTATAAACGTTAATATATATTAAACAATTTGTTTAAAAATCTTTGATATTCTTACTGAAATATTTTGCTTAATAAGTTCATTCGTGATGATTATTTTATGACCTTGAACCTCGTCTTCATTTTGTGTTAAACTTAATTTGAATTGCGCTACATTTTTAGAAATAAACTGACGAGCACCAACGCTGACTTCTTCGGGAGCTTCGATCTATAAAGTTAAACTTATTAATTATAAGGAAACGATAAATAAAAAATATATACGGATTGTAAAATTTAATGTAACTATTAGCGAAACAATATTTTGAATATCTTATAAATTAATATTAAATTTTTTTTTTAATTTTAAGGCTAATTAATTGCCCCTACAAGACCTAAATATTTTCTACTCACAATTAATATCACAATCTACTTAAAATAAAGCTTTTACTTACAATAATATGTTTTAAAACATATGGAAGTCCATATATATCGAGATTAGCTGTGGGTATTTCTTGTCCTAATGAACTCAAAAATATTATTTCTCTTGTAGAAATGTACATAGGTGGAAGATAAGGTACTTCAACTGGCATACTCTCGATGTCCCTGCTCAATGCATTTATCCTTAATTTAGTCTCCAATGTACTGGAAATTATAGATGGCAGTCCCATTGGTATAATATCACAATAATAAAATCCTGTAATAGCATATAAATTTAAAATGCATTAATTTAAATCCAAATATTTATATATTTTGATCAATCAAATTTAATTATTATAATTTTTACTGCGAAAACTATATATATTTAACTTTATAACTTACCCGTTACAATATCAAAACGCTGCTTAGCGTAGAAAAGATCCTTTATGCTTATAACCGAGTGTAATGGTGAAAGCTGAATAGTACAAACGAATGGAGGATGACTCAAGGAGAACGACGATAATGTTCTACAACCAGTAAGACCTCTTGAAATAACGTTATTTTCTTTAACCATTTCATGCTTGCCTTTTAGAATCAAGGGTATACTGAAAACCTCTGTGCCAGTAACATTTTTACCCTTTTGTGGTATAAGCGTAATTTTGGCAATAGGACTAACAGTAATTTCGACTTCATCGCGTAAATGTGTTGCGATACTATGCTTCACATTAGCAGTTCCAGAACTCCGAGCTTTACCAATACCAATTAAAGGATCCACTTGTAAAACTTCTGGTGCTGATGATTGCCAGAATCCAGGGTCTCCGTCGGGTGATAAAAATGGCATTGAAAAGCAAACAACATCTCCCACAGTAATATGAGTCTGAAAGAAATCAGTAACTTCATTAATAAGAAGCGAATTAACACTCTCTCTCTCGCTCTCTCTCTCTCTCTATATATATATATATATATATATATATATATCAAAAGTGTACAATATTATTCTATAAAAAGTTTAAAGTTTTTTATCCTAATACTATTAATAAAATTGATTCCTTGTGCACATCCATTATATAAACATTATAACATAATAATTTATATTAAATAATTTATAAATATAAATCAGATGTCTATAAATACTATGAGTATTATGAAATAAGTTTATTGTATACCTTAGTTGGAAAAAGAACATCTCCAATAAGCATATGAACATAGTCAAACATTCCATTTGGATATTTTTCATTGTAAATCTTGACAACAAGTTCACCGTTTTCCAAAAACTTGGCGTTTAAAATATTTTTTTCGTTTTCAGTAAACGTTACTAAATCGGTCCGACTCGATAAAGTTCTAAAATCCACATCGGCAGCATGGAATTTAGATCCGATAGAGTCAAAATATTCAAGAACATAATTTAAATCCATGCCTTTTGGTAACATTGTAAGTTCTTCGTCATTTCGAATACGAACATTTGACTTTAAAGACAACATTACATAATGGATTGGTTTGATCTGCAATAAATGAAATTTGCTTCATAATACTCACAATCATACAATTGAAAATATTTAAATTCGTTGATAATTTTAAAATAGAAAAATTAATAAAAATATATTACATAAACTGTGATCATCAATGTTTGCTTTGTACTGTATGCTTCACTGTTGGTAACTGATACAATTCCACTTCCATAATGCTCTCCAGATCTTAAAAGTCCATTTTTGTCAATGGTAATAATACTTGACAAGGATGCCAAAGCATTTGGATCATCGGTATCTCCACCGATTTGTGCATTAATAATTTTGTATGTTGTTAATCCGAATTTATCACGATTTGTTTGGAGTTTCATCGATGAATTTGGGGCCATTAGCAAAACTAAGGATTCCGATGTTGCGCCCTCATTTGTCAATCGCAATTCCTCGAAAATCTCTATTTTCACAGAAGAGCTAAAGCTTGGCTGTATTCGGCATCCACCAGGAACATTGCAAGGCGTCGTCACAATCAAAGAAATCGTCGCTACTCCAGCTTTGTTTGCTTTAGCTCTTAATGTAACTTCATTCTGATATCTATTTTTTAAATAATTATATATATATATATATATATATATATATATATATTTCATTAAAAACAAAATAATTATATTAAAGATAAAAATATTTTACTACTTTATTTCCTTCAAAATTAATTTCTTTCATTAAAATGAGTATCGTAAAGAGTATTTATTGTAAATATGTTACTAACCAATGGTACTCTTAGTACAGAGAAAATTTACACAATTGTTATAGAAAACATTAATTAAAAATCAACAACAATATTATACATATTTAATTGCATGTAATCAATGTATGTAAAAATAAATTTACCTAATATTTATTCCAGTTCGTTCGTACATACTGTGTAGACTCATAATATTAGAATCGCTCATTGACCACGAGAATACCAGAGGAGATTTCATCGAGCCTATTATCAATGGAGTTAAATGATCAGGAATTCCAAAAATCCATACTGGAATTACAGCACCAACTTTTACTTTTAATGTAGGAACAATTACTTTAACTCCTTCTAATAAAATAACTCGCACTTCTGCAGAATCTTGAGAGAAAATTACTTTTTTCCCCATTGAATCCTCTCCAACAGATTTGGCATAAATAGTCGTTTGGCCGGTAGCCTTCCCTTCAATTACCCCGGTGTTTTCAATTTCCAATATTTCATCGTTCTCCGTAGAGAATTCAATTTCTACATTTTTCGGTCCCCCGACGATTGAAATTTGATAAATAGTACCAACGAGCGTAGTGAGATTCTTAGGCAAAACTCGAAGAGGAGGAAATACTTGTATAATAATGGTTTCACTTCGAACTTCGTTAGTGCCTTGTCGGCTACTAAATACAACTTGAGTCTCCCCTTCTTCCAGGCCGTATATTAGTAACAAAACTTTATCGAATGGTGGATTAGCTTGTTCTTTGGTAGGCACACGTTTAACATCGATGAAGCCATTCTCAATCTCAACTTTAATATCCAGCATATCGAGCGCTGGCAGCATCATCAGGAATCCATTTGTATCATAAAGCCGTAGATGAGCCGTAATGTATTTTCCCTTCTCCACTTTATTCACACTCTCGATCTCGAGACTCGCTAATTGCTGCACCTCGATGTCCACCTCCGCGGCCTTCGACGATAAACAGAGATCGAGAAGCGCGACTGTCAGCATTCCCGATTTTCTCGGTACTATACTAATAGTCCGAGTCGGCTCGACGTAGCGCACATCGGCTACCTCTTCGTTACTCAAGACAAGATCGTAATAGCCCGAGCCTTGGTTCACTTGCAGATAGTACTTGCTGTTGGGATCGTTTAAGATTTTCAAACTACCCGGGACTATGACGGTATCGTTAACAAGGAAAATATTAACATTGGCTTCGATCGACGGAGTTGCTATAATCCCATTCTCGCTTTCAATTGGAAATGGAGGATATTCGGGCGTGATTCTGAATCTAGAAAAAAGAAATCAAACGTAAAAATATAATTGTAATTTCAGTAATTTATTTCACCATGTTTTTTTTTTTTTTTTTTTTTTTTTTTTTTTTTTTTTACTAAAAATATGAAAAATTCAAATTAAATTTCCAAGCATTTTTACAATCTTATAATGATGCGAATAAATATAAAAGGATAATATTTTCAAACTGTTGTTAATCTTTAAATTTTACTTATAATAATTGAGTAATTACCTTGAGAGAATGTTTTTCTGATATCCTGTTATTTTGGCTTTTAAAATTAGCGAATCAGTATATTTTTTTGGTGTGATCTGTTGATAATGATGCTTAGGTAATAAAACCTGGTACTCGTAATGGCTTTCTTCTAAACTGCCAATTGAAACATCAATAATTGCATTTCCAAAGGGTTTTATGCTCCAATCAATGTTTAAACTTGTTATATTATCGAAACGTCGTCCTTCCTCGTCTTTTACAATAACGATTAATCGTAATGTCTCTTCACTATGTGTAACGATGCGTTCAGTATTCTGATTTATGGGGCAATTCTTTCCATCTCGAAATTCTGGCTGCAGATAAATAAAACGAGGTCTTCCGCAGATAACTTTCACATTGGCAACAGCTTCACCTACTTTACATGATGGAAGTATGGGCGTATTATAAACACTAAAGGTCAAATAGCTTTCGCCAAGTGCTTTACATAAAACTTTGAATATAGAAATTTCGGCTTCGTAAGACGATTCTTGCTCTACAACTTCCAGAATACTTTCATCGCTTATACTAACTTCTCTCTGATAATCCCGCTTTATTTCGGACCAAGCCTGAGGTCCGCCTTTGAAAATAATGTTTCGCGATGAACCCACGGATAAAACTGTTTCAGCTTTTACTGGATGAACCACAATAAGAGGCTCGTAAGCTGACACAGTAATATTATCGGTTAAATTTCTACCATAAGTAACCGAAACTTTGGAGACGCCGATAATTTGACTAACGATACTAATTGTCGCACATGCAATACTAACAGGTTCAACAGCTTCGCTTTCAATTGCAATGAAATTACCATCTGGAATGTCAACTTCAAAGAATAAATCTTGACAATCATTGAATGGAATTAATCGAAATTCAGACCCATCGTATGACTCTCCAAATAAAGCAATATGAAGATGAATTACTTCACCTACAGCTGCCTCCATATTATATTGTATTATTTCTAATTTTTTTGGCTCCAAGACGTGAAGTTTCGCAGTATCACGATTATTCCCATTTTGAAATAAAGATACAGTGATGTCAGCAGTTCCTTTTTGCAATATTTTTAAGGCTCCACTTTGAGAAACACTAACGATCGAAGGCTGACGGCTGTTCCAAACATATGATCCATCGCCACCGCTTGCTTTAAGAGCTACATCGTATCTATCAACAACATTAACTGTTTTAAATATCCTTTTTATATTAATTTTAGAAAAAATCATAATTTCTATAAATTTATTAAATAAACCAAAATATGAATTTACCTCGTTTTTACTTTAGGATCCCATGGTAAAGCTAACATTCGTGGATGAATAGTTACCGCAGATTGAATTGTAAGCTCTGTGTTACTAGTGAGTTTTGGATAAATCGGAATTCTCTCGCCTTTCTGATTAATCACACCATGTAAAGTTGCTTCCACTTCAGTTGTTCCTGTTGCTGTTGGTACAACTACAACATGAGTTCCATTCCGAGTTGTGAATTTTGTATCAAAATATTTATCATTTATTTTCGTAGTCATTTCGACACCTTCACCTATATAAAATTTGTAATCATCCCTAAAAAGATAAAATATTTATAATTTGTGACAAAGCAATTTGTATTGTTAAATATAAATTATTATAATATTTATCAAAATACCTATCAAACATTTCAACAATAATCTCGTGTGTAAAACCAAGAATAAGAAACCGATTTCTATGTGGCAAAACAGAAATTGAAATTGATGCCACTTCCTTTACATTAACGGTTGCAGTAGGCAAAATAACTCCATATTCTTCGTGAACATTTTTGTCATGTAAAAGAACTTTTGATTTTCCATCCATCAAAGCATAAGCATTAGCCTTTGCATTATTAATTTCCAAAATTTCAGGATTTTCAGCTTCTAAGTAATATTGGCTCAATGGAATATTTATTTCTTCAAGCCTGCCTTGGTGAACCTATATAATTGCATGTACATTTTATAAATACTTTAAAACATAAAAATATAAACCGCATGAAAAAATAGGTAAACATAAGATCTATTTACAATAAAAAAAAAAAAAGCATTAAAACAAGAAAAATACTAATATAAATATTTAACAGCTTCACCTGAACTACTCTGTACTTAAAACTGTCAAATGACATCATTGTAACATCTGATGGTATAATAATAAGATTTGCAACAACAATAAGCTCTACTTCCACTGGAGGTACATGTCTATATTCTGGGTATAAAATTTTCACAGCTACTTTTGCAGTACCAGTTTTTATTCCCTCCAACAAAATGATATTTCCAGTTTTACCAATAGCATCCAGCATTTCAATAGAAGATGGTGTTTCATAAGGAGATTCTTGGAAAGTAATAAAACGTAACACATTATTTGGAAAACTATTGGATTGTACACCTTTCTTATCAATGTTCCTTATTTCCCAACTAAATTCAATGCCAGATAAAGTAGTAAATTCGTTTCCTTGCTCATCGTAAGCCCTCACTTCAAAAGCTTCTGGAGCTTCTTCAATAAATAGTTCTCTTGTCGTAGTAACTATGTTTAAGGAAAATATCGCATCCACTATAACATCGCATCTTAAAAAATTACCAGTCACTACATCTTCAGCTAAAACAATAGCAGTTTTTCTAGTAGGGTCTCTAGTAACCGTTTGAACTACAACTTCTATAGAGCATGTATTATCGTAATCTTCATTTATAGGTATTAAACGTATAATGTCTGGTCGTGAAGTAGACCTATTTGAAAAAGAATAATAATGAAATATTAATGCTGGTTGGTTAATAACTAAAATAACTCATGTAATTAATTCAAGCTTCTTTTCAATCATTTATTCTTAAATAATTGGACTCACAACACCGAGGTTATGTTGTGCCGGAAATAATTATAAATTATATATTGAATAAAAAAAATTTCAAATAAGCAGTACTATAAATAGCTACGTGATATAAATTAAATATACATATATGTGAGTTTTTACAAAATCAATTCAATAATTTTAAAAAATCTCACCATTGATAGCAACCACCATGAGTAACTTCAAGAGTGAAATTGACAGGATTATCATTGAAAACCGGTAACAAAACGCGGGGTACATTAAGCCGATCAGCCACCACAAAAGGAAACACAAAAACTAAGACGCATAATGCCGTAATACAAAATATTTTCAATAATTTTTGCAATCCCGCCATAATATAGCCGACCACGTGTATTTTTTGCAAAACGGCGGCTTGTCCGTTATCGTTCTTTTCGTTCCCAATTCTAATAATATTTTAGTGCACTAATCTTGTAGTCGGTTCGTGTTCCAAAACTGATAAATCCACAAATTTAAAGTGACGATAAAAATATATGTAAATACAACTATTGTTATGGGTTTGTATGGGCCATAATTTTATTCTAATTTTTTCAACTATATATCATTATTGTTTAATTACTAAATAAATAAATAAATAAATATTGATTAACTACGTGATTTAGTAATAATAATTAATATTGCGGCAACGTTTGAAAATAATTTTAAATATTATTGAATTGGCAGCCATTGATGCAATTTGCACGACAATTGGCAGACCGCAGATACCTAAATTATCTCTTGACGATCCAGTCGTCTAATGAAATAATAAAAAAGTTAGAATTTATCTATTAGTATCAACTTGATAGTTTGCAGTGATATGTAGATTATTGAATTTTATTAATCAGCTGTTATATACTTTGATTACCTACTTTAAGAGATTTGTCAAACTGTGAAATTTTATAAATTTCAGTATTTCTAAAACTGCACAACATTTAAGTTTCCCTCTGAAACATTCATATAAATAATGAATATTAAAAATTGTTGAAAATTCAACTTGACCATTGTATAAATATTAACGTCATAATAATATATTATACAAAGATTAAATATAACTTGATTATTAAACGTAAATAAATGATCTAGGAGTTTAAGATAAATAATCGAATGATAAAGAGTGTTTGAAAATCTTGGAGTAATGAGTCTAGATAGTATGAGAGTTGGAGGAGGACGTTGTTCTCCCTTTCTCACTGGAGTTTATGTTATGGCCTTGATAATGTTGGCTTATCATTATTGGAGTTTATTTTCGTATAACTCTGAACTTCTCAGACAAGTAGATGAATTAAATGAACAAATAAAGATAAGGTAATTATAATATTATTATTATTATTTAAATGATTTACTTTTATACAAAAATAATATAAGAAATTAAATTTTTCATTAAATACACAATTTAAAGTAATATTGCATATAATATTAATAATTAGTAATTATAATTATTTTATGGTAGTGTGGAGGAGAGAGATCAGTGTGTAACTCAACGTGGAAATTTCGAAGAACAAGTTAAAGGCTGTCAGGATGATGTAAGAACAGCTCGTGTACAATTATTACAAGTTGATGAAAATATATCTTCCTGTACAAAAGAATTAAAATATTATAAACAAGTAGATGCTACTAAAACAGCTACTATAGAATCATTAAAAATGGATAGAAAAGCTATATCGGACCAATTAGAAAGTAAGCAAGAAGCAAACAAAATACTTGAAGAAAAATTAAATAAGGTAATTCTGACATTGCCTTTCAAAATATGTGATACTGTTTTTAATATTTATTTCTACAACAATTAATTTTCTTTTTTTTTTTTTGTAATTAAATACTGTGAATTTCATTTTAGACAAAAGATGAATTACAAAAGATAAAACTTTCAATAAGTGATCAGAAACTACAGGGACCAGTATCTGTTTGTAAGTTTTTATGTTTTATATTAAAACATGATAGTGATAGGTATATTTTACTCTTTATATGATTTTGAAATTTCATGGATTTACCAAACAATGTTTTTTTTAGATAGGTTTTTCATATATGTTATTATAAAATTAATTTATAGTTATGAAAATAAAATTTATAAAGATCTGTAACTATTTTATAATTAAATTTATTCAAAATGAATTAATGATTTACAATTATATTTATAGAACATTTATGTTAATAAAATATTTATTGAATAATTTTTATTAAAACTATTATGTAGAAATTAGTCGAAATTTTAATGATAAATGTAAATAAAATAATTAAATTAACAAATCAGATTGGAAAATTTTATTTTTCAAAATATTAATAAATTAAACATAATTTTTAGTTCAAATTATTGAAAAACCACAGCCAATTAATAAGACAAACGTAAATTCAGTACTGAATGCCCAAGTAAATGCTCCGGTAAATGTAATAAATGTTCAAGGACAAAATATTCCAGAAAAAGATAATAGCAATATAAGAGGTAAATATTATAAAATTAAAATTTTTTTATAAATAATATAAATCTACTGCTATATATATATATATATATATATATATATTCATTATTATATCACTTATGTACTATCAATTATAAATAATATTTTTTGAAAATCTGTTATAAATCTTTTGTTTATTTTATTTTTTCTTTTAGATGACAATGCAGCAGAAGTTAACGATGGAAATAATGCTTTAGAATCAGATTTGAATTTTAATTTCATATCTGATGGGAAATTCCATGAAACCAAAAAATAATAAATTATTGTAGCATAATTACAAAAGATAATTTTTCAATATTTAAGTTACAAAGTTGCGCGAATTATTTTAATTTGAAACTATCGTAAAATTTTATTTGTTATTGAACGAGTCAATTATTTATAATGCACAAAGTGTATTATAAAATAATAGTTTCTATTTCCATTGTTTAAAAATTTATAAGCAATTTAAATTGCTATGATAAAGTATTGTAATGTAAGGAGAGAATGAAAAAGACAATTCATACAGAAGATTTTATTACGTTAAACGTTACATCAAACAAAATCGTTTCTACTGTTTTCATTACATATACTGTCATGTACATTAAGGTAATTATGGTCATTATTTTAAAGAATATATATGAGAGTTTTGTACACAATTTTTTTGCTCCATTTGATGTTGCTAACAAAAAACTAATCTCAAATTCACTCGTAATTCAGCCTAAGTCTAATTGTTGTTCCCATATACGGTCATTATTGCTTACATGAATTACATTTTTCATCTGATTATTAGCTAATTGATTATACAAACAATTGGAATGAGTCATTCAATATATCATATTCATATATGAATTTCAATAATTAAAATTGAAACTCATACAATTTATGCTCTCTAAATTGATTTAATGACATATAATAGAATTATTCTTTGGTTAGTAATTTAATTAAAATGCAAAAGATGCTTTAAAAATTTTATTAAATTCTTTGGTTAAGATAAAACGATAAACTCTATTTTTATACATTAACACTAATATTACGTTTTCTAAACGCCCAATATGAAATAGTTTATATAACAGTTTCGTAAGTAAGTTTAGATTATTTATTTACATATTTTTATATTTAGAACAATTTAATTGAAGAAAAAATATAAAAATACTTGCGATTTATCACGGACTGTATAAATTTATGATATATTTGTATTTTATATAATATAACATTTGATTTAACGTATGTTCGATTTTGTATCATAATTAAGTTTTTTTCGGAAGTTTTTAAATAATCAAATGATTACGCTGATACTCTAACTATAGAATATTTCTTGTATAAAAAAAATGCACTTTTATAAAAAAATGTACTTTCAAATGTAATTATATTGTTACTTTTCTTGTATTTTTTTAAATATGTATTACAACTTAAATTTAATAAATACTGAATAAATGGATATTAAAATTGTAATGGATCGTTTGCTGTGTGCAAGGATCAAAAGGATTTATAAATGTAAAGAACAAAGCACTTTATAAAATAATTTAATTTCTAAATATTTTCTCTCTCTCTCTCTCTCTCTTTTTGTGCCAATTTTCATGTTACTTCGTCTAAAAATACTAAATTGTACAAATTGAAAGCAAATCCTATTCACAAATCAATTTAATCCATTTAAACTTGCGAAAATTTAGAGGATATTTATTATGATAATAAATCTATACTTGTATTACTCTGTTTCAATCACGTGATAAAGTGTCTATTATGCACTATTAAAATCACGAAAGAAACTTGCGCGACGAGATACCTTATGTATAAACTGATTATATATTATTTAATTTGAGACGAATAAATGAGTTTTTGCGTAATATTTGAATGATTGTTTTGGATTATTTTGACGCCAAATCCTTGCGTATAAATACAAAACTACAAAATATTCGTTTAGTAAACATTTAAGGAGTATTTTACTATGATACATGAAAATCTTCATAGAAATATTATGAATTTGAAAATATCTTTCAAAATTTTTAATATTTTAATACTTAAGAACATATAATGTTGCAACAAAAAAATAATATCTCAAAGTAGAAAAATCATTGTCATAAGAAAATGCAACGGTTGACTAGGTCATATTAAGGATCGACTAGATATAATTATTATTGGAACTTATTTTATAAATAAAGTGACTGCGTATAATAAATAATAACTAATGGCTTTAAAAAATATACAGAATTTGTAAAATATAATTTGACATGCATGTGTGTGTGTGTGTGTGTGTGTGTGTGTGCGCGCGCGCGTGTGTGATAAAGGCCGTTTCTTTACTTTTAATATAATAATAAATACCACATTAAGTAGAAATTGAAAATTTTTAATTTTTTTTTATCTGGTAAAAAATACTTTGTTGTAGTTGTAAACTTTTAATAAAATAAATCCTGTTTGATAAATATTTGTATTTTTTCTTCTTTTTTTGAAAGAAAAGTATATTCACTAATTTATTTAACCCTAGAATCAAAGGATTAAATCATTTCTATCATATTTTCTTTATAGTACGTTAGACTAAATAATGTTTAATATATGATAGTCAATTGATTATGTGAAAATGTTTTCATTTATGTGCGGATGAAAATATTTCTGTAAATTAATAAATTACATAGAAAATCTAATATCTCAACCTTAATAAATTTATACTTATAAAAACTTAATTTGGTTATTTTTAATACAGAATAAGGCGCCTGCACCTAAAGGAACTAAAATGATTAAGTTCTCATCTGTTGGAAAGCACACTCGTCTTACAAATTTCGTTGTGTTAACACTATGTATGATTCACAAGTTAGCTGCTTTCTTCAAGGAGAGTAATGCGAATTTCGTCGCGATTTTCTTTTAAAAATGAAGGCGAAAATTGAACGCAATCTCCACCAACGACTATGTTTATGTGAAGTTGAGCGTGATCTCTCTTTCATACGAATTTGTCTTACTAAAGAATAAAATGAATCATCGATAAATTGACGAAGTGCAGCGGATGTCTCATAAAATGGACAGCCAAGTTGGTTGGCTAAAACTTTTCCTTCGTCTGTAGTTACCTATAAGTACATATTTTAAATTAACACTAATCATATATGATATCAAAACAACTACGTAACAACAATTAGAATAATTGGAAAATGAAAAATTTAAATACCAATTTCATGAAATATTAAATAAAATATAAACTATAAATATTCAAAGCAATAATAAAAAATAAGAGAATAAACATTTAAAATATGATTTACAAAGTAATATTATCAGCTATTTTAAAATATAAATTACAATAACAGGCAAGCATATTTCATTGACTAATTTTATTTTTACATATTTTTTCATATTCTGGTATATTGCTTACTTCGCGTAGATGCTGCAAATCAAATTTATTTCCAACGAGTACGAGAGGAATATCTTCACTAGCTCTAACGCGTGATATCAATTTACGATATTCTATAACTTCTTGAAAGCTATGACGATCAGTCACGGAATAACAGATCATAAAACCTTCTCCACAACGCATATACTGATCTCGCATTGCCGTAAATTCTACCTACATTAATTATTGAGCCTGTAAGAGTTTATAAAATAATGTATAAAAAGAAGGCTTTGATTTAATGTACCTGACCAGCCGTATCTAAAATATCAAGTAGCGCAGCTTCACCATCAATGACCGCTTGCTGCTGATAGGAATCCTCTAAAAGTTTTAATTAGTTGAGTGAGCTCACTATTTATTATAAATTAAGAATTGTGTATAATTACAATAAGCAAACGCACCAATTGTTGGATCATGGTCATTCAAAAAGCTATGACTAACAAACTGCAATGTGACAGCTGGAAGAATAGACAAAAACATTTGTTATGAAATTCTACACTTTTGCAAGAATAATGAATAAAAATTTTGTAGGTATTACCTGACTTGCCTACTCCTCCTTCACCAAGAACAACAATTTTATAAACCCTCAGACCACCTCTAGTTGTAGGTTGAAGCGCAACGGGAACATCATTTTTTAAATCAGAACTCTATAAAGAGACATGAGATTTATATACGATTAAATTTATACAATTAAATCATATAATTAAATATAAATTATAAATAAATTAAATACTGCAATAGACCTGTTGTATTAAGCAAAGCTCTGATTTAAATATATTCATTATTTAAATGATAATCAGTGGGCCAAGAGTTAAAGGACAAATTTTTCTTTAAATACTGCATGTATATTATGATAATTTATTAAAAAAGAAAAAAAGTTTACTTATCAAACAAAATTTTATAATAAATATCATTGAACAATTTTTTATTTTACTGATAGACATTTATATTTATATAAATAGATAATAAAAGCAATTTAACTTAATATAGTGATAGAATAAAAAGAAGGTAATTAACAATGAATTAATAATAAAAAAAGAAAATTATAATAAAAAAGTAAATGGCAATTATCAATCGATTTACTTCAATTGAACTCCCAAGTAATATTAATTGCAAAATCCAACGAGCTTGCCCACAATTGATGTCAAATTTATTAATTAACATTCTAAGATGAGGACATTATTACACATAGGATCTGTTTATTAATTGTAGGGGCCTAGAAGACTAAAGAAATTACAAAAAAACGATGAAACTTACCAGATAAGTAGTGCCACGATCCAATATAACGTCCGTCATCTTCCAGCTTGAATCTTTACCATATCTTGCGAGAGCAAGAGCTTGCGAAATAAAGTGTAAGACAGCTTTTAAAGGGCTCGATAATAATTTTTGAAATTAAGCTGCTGTTACTCTTATCTGAGAAATCCATGGATATAAGTTAAGGAATAAGTAAACAATGATTAATCCTGCAAATAAGCAAGCATTTAAAGTTATTGCCGTAATAATTATCGAGTAGTTTTTGTAGTTGAAACAATCGTTCGTTATATATTAGTGGCCAAGAGGGGAATTAATTTTTCAATCACAATTAACATTTATTAAAATATGTTTATATATATATATATATATATATATATATATGCATGTATGTATGCATGTACATCATATTATGTAGGCCATGCGCAAATAGTGCACAAATTTCCATTTGTTGACGTACACTACACGAGAGACACATTCGCTCGTGCGGAAACGAATGTTTAACTTATGTATATCTATATACAAAATTAGAGATATGTGTGCGTGTAAGCGCGCGCGGTCCCGTGAGCATTTGCGTGCAGGCGTATGTTTACACAAGAGCGAAATATATATAGATATAAGTAAAAAAAAAAAAAAAAAAAAAAAAATTAAAATTAACTTCTACCCTATTTTATGAATACTCTGTGTGTACGCGCGCGCGCGCGCGCGTGTGTGCGATCATGCGTGTTAATTCCTCTCCACGTCGAAATCACCTATCTGTATTTATTATTTGACAGCTTAGAGAATTTTTTTGAAAAATAAAAATAAACCATGTGTACGGCGCGGAGTCAGCTAGGAGAGAAAAAGAACACTAGAGATATTTAACTAAACAATAATCATTCGATCGCCACCTCAACAATATCATATATTTATACCTGCTCGTTCCCTTTATTTTGACGCGCATTGAATAATTAGCCTTAGCGTAAAATGACATAAAATTTTCAAGTCTCACAAGTTGTTATTTTTATACTCTAACCTTGAAGTATCTCTACTGCATTAAATGCTCAGCCAGTACGAGGCGGTTTTATTTACGATGGTACAACTACTGCCCAGATCGCCGAGACCATGACCGTCCCCCAATTCAATTATCTGCGCTATCTAACGATTTTCAGATAAGATAACGTGCAGCTGATTATAGCACGAGTTGCATTGGCATTTTTTTAAATTCACGAGATCCGGCAAAGAACCAAGTACGAATTAGAAGAAGAGAATGCAATAATTCAACAAAAAGTAAACAAAGCCGAACCGTCGTTATCTGCGCCGTTATCTTATCCGAGTGAGATAAAGCATCCGTGGTCTCATTGATATTTGTAATTAGGTTTTAATCTCTTTAATTGGCTCCTTCTTTTTTTAACCTTTTTTTTTTTTTTTTTTTTTTTTTTTTTTTTTACTATTGTATACAAAACGTATCGATGATTTCTCTTGTTCTCTCTTGGTTTTAATTATAACTGGGTCAGCCTTTTTATCAGCAACGAGTGCATCGACTCATCGTCTGCTGCTGTCAAAAGACTAATAATCGTGAATTGTAGTCTTGTTGAAGCAATAAACACAGAGTGCAACGAGTCGATGCGGCTAGCGAAATCGATGGTAGTCTACAAGGATGGCAAAGAGTGTGCCTACCGACAGAATTCCTACTGAATGCCTAAGCGGAGAACTAGCTGGTGTTTGGTCAGGATGGATGGGCCTCGGAGATCGAGAAATTGTGAGAGAGGCTTCTGCGAAAGGAACGCACATAGAATTGGCTTACAAGTTTTTGGAGATACGGAGACACTGTCCTAATCAGGAGGCAAAAGTTTATTTTTCCGATGAGGTGGAAATTTGGGTGAGTAGCCTACTGAAGAAGAAACAAGTTCACCGGGCATCTCATATTTTGAAAAATGTGGTAAGTTCAGAATGTTGTAAAGCATAAAATATTATGTCGAGTGAATGAGACGAGTCGCGTTAGTGTTATTAATAAACTAAGCATTTGGATTTCAGGGAAAAATTCCTCTTGATTATATACGAGCAGCTTGTCTGAAATGTAAGGAGCCATCGCTAAGAGACTATATGGCGAAGCATGTAGAGCTGTCGTTTAACGCAGAGGAAAGAAAAGCTTGGGATATCATTAATTTTGTTGCTAAATACGAAGAGCAATTTGAGTATGTTTTACATTTATTTTACTATTATTAATTATTTTTGTTTATTAGACTTATTGAAGTATACTTTTAGCCTCGGAAATGATTTGATCTCTCACAAGTGCCTTGAGGAGATAATAAATTTACCAGAAAGTATTAAAGATGCACTTTATACCGAACTTTATTTTCATCATTATGACCCAAGTATTACTGTCTATTTGAAAAACGACGTAGTTTGGGACTTCTTGTTAATGAATAATAAATTAGATTTAATAAAATTATGGATTGATTTTAACTTTAATAATTCAAAAGATTTTATTCCCAAAAATATAGAACATATAGAGGATCTGCAGAAATTATTTACAAATTTAAAAATAACAGATACAATGATTTCTTCTGTAGAAACATCGAATGCAATGGTTCTCGTTAAACAATTAGTTCTAAATTCTTTAAGCAGGTAATTCAATACTTTACCATAATCATACAATTTAATGAATTTGCCTTTAATCACAGTTTTTTCATTCTAGATACGGTATATTTGCTAATCAAGAACGCAATGATGTCAAAGCAATTTTGTCTAGATTTTTTGAAGAATGTATCCCTGTGTCTGATTTCAATC
This sequence comes from Ceratosolen solmsi marchali, assembly GCF_000503995.2. Lineage (NCBI taxonomy): Eukaryota > Metazoa > Arthropoda > Insecta > Hymenoptera > Agaonidae > Ceratosolen > Ceratosolen solmsi. Next base: position 3,981,533 of record NW_011948430.1, read on the forward strand.
AAATTCTCTCTCAACCTATGTGTAACGTAGATAAACAAAACTTCTTTTCAAAACTCGATATTGTTGGACTTTCAAGAAATTATTCAGAAGATAGCGAATCTGAAACAATCAATATGAAAAACAAACAACTTTTTGAACATTTAAAAAATATGTGTAATACTACAAACAATGCGAATGATTTTGTAGAAGTTGGAATTGTTGAATCTATTAAATATTTATCTAACGATAGCGTTCAATTTTTAAAAGAAAATCCAATTATAGCTTTCACTTTAATATTTCTACACTATTCTAAGTATAAAAAAATTAACAATGAAATAACATTAAAGGAAATTTTTAACAACAATGCTGGATTAATAATACAAAATTTACCAATACCAAAATGTGTTCTTGATACTGTGATAGTAAACTTACCATATTTAAAAAATGAAATAGATTCGAATATGCCAAAAAATAGTATCACAATGTACGAGCTTCTCGATGGATATAAGAATTTTAATTCTAAGAAATTTTTTAAGTGGAGACATAAAAATGAAGGAATGCCAGATTTTTTAAATGAAAATCTAGTGAATAAATTTGGTCATAAAGAAAAATTAACATACATTAATTATTTAAAAGAAGCACGACCAAATATGGCTGTACATGCACTTCTTTTTCAACAAGAAAAGTTGGTCGCTGGAATATCATCAAAAGTGTAGGTTTTCATTTTAAGATTTTAATTTAATCTTTATAAACAAAGATTTCTAATTTGTTATTTTCATTATAGAAGAAACAATTAAAAACCCAATCTACATGTAAAAATTTAAACTGTACAGTACTTAATGTGTATATATATATATATATATATATATGTGTGTGTGTGTGTGTGTGTGAGTGTGTGTGTGCGCGCGCGCGTGTGTGTGAATAGTTTCATCTAATTCATCTCTCAATAAAATAATTAATTGTTTTTATTATTCTAGAAAATCTCAGGCTTCCCTTTATGCACATATATTTGCATTACAACATTTAAATGAAATAGAAGTAGTTAGCGGTTGCATTTCATTTTTGGAGATACTTGGAGTTAATTCCGAAATATTGAGACTTCATGTTACAGCTGCAGAATTCGTTAAAAAAGAATTGAATACTTCCATAGGTATTATCGTATATATATATATATGTTTGTGTATATATATGTGTGTGTGTGTGTGTGTGTGTGTGTGTGTGTGTATCATAAATTACATTCCATTCTTAAAAGAATTTCTTTATTAATGTTACTTTTAGAGAGTTTATTGAGATCTGTTATTTATAATAATCATCATCACGATCTTCAGTTGGTGTTAAGTTATTTAGAACGTAGCTTTCATTCCTGTTTAAATACTAAAATGATTAAAGATAGTAATGAATTTATTGATGCACTTTGTACGTGGGACGTAATTGTGAGATTTGCCAAAATACACAATGCTTCTCTGCCAATATCTTTACTCAAGTTCTTAGCTTCTATCGATGCTTGGTTTGAATTTGTATTAGTAGGACATATTTTTTCCTATCCCATTCATCAAGTATGATATATAAATATTTTATTTAATATTAACAGATAGGATTTCATAAATAATTAATACATTCATTTTGTAACAGATGCTCCAATGTGTACAAAATTTTGAGAGCATTGCATTAAGGGAGCATTTATTATTATCTTTAAACAATAATCAACTGCTAGATAAGCATTTATTTAATGAAAATGAAAATGTTAAAGACAACGGCATTGAAGAAAACGATAGTTTTCAAGAATTAAAGGACCAAGTTAAAGACGTCGTTAGTACATAGTGGAGATATAATTTATCTAAAGTAAAAGCTTATCAACACAATTGATAAATATTAAAGTATCTACATTTTTCAGGCCGTACGACAATCTGCTTCGCAGCCATTTTCGAACGATAACAAACAAAATTCCACAATTCCAAATTCGTTTACGAATGCTGATAGTTGCATAGACGATTTGTGGATGATTATTTTAAAATGCCATCAAAGTCAAGATCCACCGGGAGCATTACTTAAAGCTTCTAAAACATTCAAGTCTCCAATTCTAACGGTTTTGGCGACCTGTTACGAAGTAGGGATTTTCAATGTTTACAAATTACAAATTCTGTGTAGAATAAAATAATTGGTCTGACACTATATCGTAATTTTAGCCTTCCTCGATTTCTTCTTATTGCTATTCTTGGCTCATTATATCCGTTGAAGATATACATTTTACAAAAGATTATGAAGAATGTTTGGAAAAACAAATTTGGCCAGCTAGTACAGTTTCGAATTTATTTAAAAACATGATTTCGTACGGATTTGTGAAAACTCTTTCTCGAGGGCTACAGATATTTATGCCTGTAATAAAATTTAAAAATTATACATAATCTTATGGAGACGTAGAAAGATCTTCAATTTAATTATTTCCTTTAATATTAAAATTTTTTATTTACTACAATGTAAAGTAATTTATTTATTAACTTAATGGTGATTTCTTGAAAAAGTTTTTAAAATCGAATCATTCACAAAACTCAAAAATTAGAATAAAAAAAAAACAATAATAAATAATACATAAACGATCTTTCTGCATTTTATCGAATAAGAAAAACTAATCAAATTCAAACATTGAACTTTCTAATTTTACAGGATAATCCGTTAAAATTGTTTTTTGAATTTTTATTACAATGTATAGAATATGGAAATTTTAAAGGTTCCGAGCAACATTTAGACGATTTTATAAATGACTGTTTAAATTATAAATGTAATGTAAGTATAAATATATTGAAAATAATAAATATGCCGCCATTTTTAACTAAAAAGAAACACAATCAACTTGAATTCAATGTGCATTATTGTTAAATTAAAAATATGTTATTAAAATGATTCATTTATTAAGAAATAGCCGCGAAAACTATGTTTCAGAGAATGATTAATTGGGAATGTAGTGACGGAACATATTTGGAAAATATTTTTTGGATCCAAACCATAGTTGTAAAATGTATTATTGTAACTCTTGGACAAGCACTACAAAGTACTCTCTTACAATTAGAATTCCTCAATATTTTAATTAAATTGGAATTCCGTAAAAAATTAATAGGTAAATAATCTTTTAAGGCAAGCGAAAATTTCTTAATTTGACATTATTCATTTGTTTCAACGATCTTTTTGTTATTTTATTATCAGTGAATGCGCCAGATTTTGAGGCATTACGGGAATATACAAGAATATTGTCAGAGACGAGTCTTAGCTTGAATTTTTCACGTTTCGATACGACTGTACAAATATACGAATCCGAAATAGAAATTGAAAAATGCGTCAATGAATTAGTTAGATTGGAAGATTATGGAAATGCATTACAACTTTCAAAAGCAGCAAATTTAAAAGTTTCAAAAATTATACTTGCCCAAGTTAGTTATTAGCACAATATTTTAATATATAAAATATTCATTATTATTTTCTACATTTCAATTAAAAAGCTCTTTTTCTTCAAATACTTTACAGTATCAAAGTGAATATAAACAAAATGCAGATAAAGACGGCATAGTTAGTTTTGGCTTCTGGAGTCGCTGTGCTACTGATTTTAAGAAATACGAAGTCCATTACGAAAAGGCTGCGGAATTTTTCGTTGAGCATGCCGAAAAAGTAAAATCTCATAAAGAAAGGTAACGATGCTTCTTCTCTCATAATGCTAAATAATAATAATAATGTTAATTTAAATTTCTTTCAGATACGAAATTCTCAAGCTAGCTTTAGAAATATTAGAAGAGAACTCGAGAGATCGTCAATTATGTGATACTGTGGAAATGGCAATGTGGAAATCATGCATATTAGCTGGACCCGAAAATATAGAAATTAACACCAATGATAAGGTGTATAAAAAATTAAAGACTGAGCTTTTATCTAGCATTAGCGAATTGAAAGTGACATGTTCACTTACAGAGCCTACCGAACAAATTGCCATTGAAGTTTTAATTGGACGTTTGTTGGATGCTGGGAGATTAGATACGGCATTTCGAATCGGGGCAATTTTCAATTGCAAAAATAGGGTGAATATGTTTAATAAAGATTATATATAGTTAATGGGACATAAATTCTTATTTGAGATTCTAATTGATATTTTCAAAAATTGTAGGAATTGCAAGTACTGATGTTGTGTTTAAGTTTAGCCGAAGGTGAAATTTTACCGCAACAATTAACCGATAAGCAACGATCGTTACTTACCGAATCGGAAAAGCCAAGACAAAGAAATACTGCGTTACGAAGTCGAGGACTTCAACAATTGCCATCATTGTCTTCGCGTAAATATCGACGTTTTTATTCATAAAACGCTATTAATCATCAATCAGCTAGTTTTTTTTTTTAAATCTTTTATCAAGACGTTTGATTAATTTTTGTTCTATAAAATAATAAAGTTTTGAGCAAGTCATTTCGAAATATGTCATTCAAAGTAATGAAAAATACATTTACGTAATCCAAAATTCGAGAATTGTTTTCAAAGTTTCTCAAAGTTTTATTATATATAGTGTAACATACCGTCTATTAGCCATTAAATTAAATAAGACATAATTAAAAATTTTTATTATGTTTTATAATATTGTTATTATGTTTACAGTTAGTTTATCTTCATCGAATGCTAATTTAAGTAGCGTATCCGATGCAATAAGTGCATCGATTATCGTGGAACAACAAGAGCAATTAGATTGCTTATCCTTATTAACTAACCTAATAGAAACTCTTAAACATGGTGTTAATATTGGAATCCGAATACTCTTATGTTATCGTTTAGCACTTCAATTGGGAAAAAGCTATCAGGCGCTTCTGACGTTGAAAAATCCCATGCAATTTCTTCAAGAAATAATTAGCAGCTCGTGTGATCGTAAGCTTGAAATAACTCGAGATATAATTACTGCTTATCAAATAGAGAATCAACAGATCGCCTGCTTTTTAGCCGAAGAGATTGTTGCACACATTACACAAATAATTGAAGGTACAGATTTGTGTTCAATTAATTGTTCATTAAATAACGTAAAATTGAATGCCACGGTAATTAATGTTTCTTTAAATTCAACGAGATTAAATGAAATTCTGCATTAAATGATAATTCCAATATGATTATTCTAAGACTGTTTAAAATTAAATGTAATTAAATAATAAAAAAGAAAAAAAAAGAAAAAAAAAGAAGAAGAAAAGAGAAGGGGGAAAAAAAAAAGAGAAATAAAAAAATAGCAATGTGATCTAACGATAAAAGTTATAGTTAATAAATAAAAAAATTATTGTTTTAGCTATTGATAATTAATAATAACGCTGTGCTTAAATTTATTAATACGATTATTATTATCTTCACTGCATATTTAAAGTATAATTATAATAGGAGAGGTTATTCTTATTTCTAGATGGCTTCAATGAGCCAACGACTGCTTGGAATTATAACATAAATTTACAATCCATAATAGAACTTTGCAAGGATTCGTCTCTTCTCGGTTTGAAGCTTCTCGATATGGCACATAAATTGCTCGGTCACTCCCATGGAGAAAACAGAAATCGTACATATATTTACCATTTTCACAATTTATTCCCAATAATAAGTCTTTATTTCTAATGAAAGCCCGTTTTATTTTTAGTCGTTATATTAAAGATTATTGTTGAACTATTGATTAGATCACACGATTGCTTTACTTCATCATGTAATATGGAAGGCATTGCCTCGGTTCTCAGAAAATGTCAACAGCTTGCGAATTCTCTTCAAAACTTGAAACATTGGAGTTTATTGGTTCGTTTAGTGACCGGGGTCGGGCGATTTACGGAAATGAATTATATATTTCAAATACTGAAGGAGCACGATCAATTTGAGTTTTTACTCGGCAGAGGATTGGATAAAGTAAAATTGATAAACAAAATAATAAATAAATAAATAAATAAAATAAATAACAAATAAAAATGCTTGTTAATTATATTTCATGGATTTTATATATCTTGTACGTATTTATACCCTATAAGCATTGTTTTTTTGTTTTTTGTTTTTTTTTTAAATAATAGGTTCCTGGATTAAGGATGGCTCTCTTAGATTTTTTAAAACGCCATTGTCCTGAAAACAAAGATTTATTTAACATCGTAGCATTACATTTTCGACTTTATTATGAGATTGCGCTTATGTGGGAAAACGAAGCAAAAGATATTATAAATGATTTAGTGAGCGACACCAAGAAAGAATGTGGAAGATCATTATCTAATCCACAGGTTGAGCTTAAATTTACTAAGAATGAATCGACGGAGAAGAAATTACAATTGATAATTGCAAATTTCACACATGCAACTCAATATTTCCTTCAGGTAAAAATAATATATAAATTTTCAATTTAAAAATATTAACTCTCCAAAGATTTTATATTTTTTCCAACTCGTATATATACATTTATATTTTATTCTATTAAGCTACTTCTCATATATATATATATAAAGAAATAAATTAATGTATGTCTCAAAATAACGAACTTGCAAGGTGAATTTACGAATTAAATTGCATGCAATTAATATGTATAAATCACTCTTTAGGATATGTTTTCCGTGGGCATATCACATTATTGTTTCGATAGTGTAATTACGATTAAAACTTACATCTTCCGTCAAATTATTTCAACGAGTAACAGAGACGTAATTATAATGTCGCATTTTGACGATCCAGGACAACAAGCTAAATTTAGCGAATCGCTGCTCGCATCAGGCCCAGCTGGTAGCCCTGCAGATCTCCCTTCTGAACGGCTCGAGCGCGAACCAGCAATTCCCGTGCCTCCTGAACTTAAGCAACGACGAGGTCAGCAGGACGATAACCCAGCACCTGAGCTTCTCACAGACACTGGTGCTCGCTCGCGCCTACGAGCACCACATCGACTGGGCGAGCGCCATCTATTCGCACTGCCTCGTTAACGGCGATGCCAAGTACCTCAAGGAGTTCGTCGCCTCCAAGTGGTTCACGCCGTCGGTCGCCATCGACTGCGCCAAGAGGTACAAGCTCGAGAAGAGCGCCACCAAGCCCGCAACTGAGAATATGCGAGCGCTCGTCGCCAAGATCAACGACACCGAGTGCAAGTACGCCCTCGCCCGTCAGCTCGGCTTCAACAACATCGTCGACGAGATGCTCGAGGATCCAGCCGTTGGGACGTATCTCAAGGACACCGTGCTTATGAAGCGATACGTCATCTCGGAATTCATGAGCGAGAGTTTCCTGAGCAAATGATGAGACCGAGCGAGTCTCTTAACATCTTTATTGAAAAGATAGTTGACTCGCGGCACTCCAATCTTCTTTTTATATCGCCTTGTCAAGAATTAATTTTCGTTACTTTCTTTAATCACTTGAAAGTCCAATGAGATTCAATCATTTTATATAATATTGTCGAGGCTGAGACTTATAGTGATACGATGAAACTTCAACGATTGATTTTAATTGTCATTTTGATTGGTAAATTATCCATTCAATTAACATAATGATGTTATTTCCTTTTGTCTTGTAGCTTTACGTAATTTTACACGTGACTTTTTAAACCGTACTTATGCGTAATTAGTCGTGAGACGTATTTGACGCAATGGAATTTTTAATAATTTATATACGTGTGTATATGCATACGATTTATCAGTTAGTGAGTTAATTAAGAGCAACCCACACTTACATACGTACAATTACTTTTATATTCAATTTACATGTGACTGTAATTTTATTTTTTACATTTTAAGCGTGTATTGTTTAAAAAATATAGGAGAACAGTTATTTATTAATATAAACATATTTCAAATTTGGGTCTCTTTTAAATGTAAAACTAGAGTGGGGAATGTAATGTGCGAATGATCGCGTGAATTAAAAAGCACGAAGATCGTTTAGGATTTTATACATTAAGGACTTTATGTAGCTACAGTATTGTTATTATATTAATTTACTATATTTACTTTGTAATATGCAAATTGTTATATAATTGTATAATTAAATAAAATGTACATTATATTATTTTTTAAATAAAAATTGTTCGGATTTTATTAACAAGATTATTTTGTAAATAATGTCGGTTTAACTATATTATATACCTTTATTTCTTTGAAACCACATATTTAGTTCACGGCCAATATTAATATTAATATGCAAATTTTGACGAATGAAAATTAAATAAATACTTTTTTACAAGTATACAAATCATCGAGTCTACGATGCTAAAAATTATTAGTTACTTTTTGCTATTACATATACCTGTTCGGTTGCAAATGACATTGAAAATATTTTAAATGCACGTACAAATAACTGTCGAAAAATTATTAATTCACAATAAAATATCCTTTATAAAATCTTATTTCCCCAAATATCACGATTTTTCATTGTAATTTTAAAATCAATACTCATACTATGAGTAAGCCATATTATTATTGCTTTTAGAAACAAAATAGTAAAAAAAAAAAAAAAAAAAAAAAAGAAAAGAAAAAAAAAGAAAAAAAATAATACAGACATGCGTTTTAATATCATGAGACGATTATCTAATCATTTCGACATTATTTCTTATTTCTCGTGAAATCTAGTTCGCGAGTGCTTATACGAAAGAGACGACATTTGTGTTTCAAGTCATTAAACAATAATAAACTTTTATTATCAAAATGTATTAATAGCTATAATATACTATTCGTTATGCATTCGTATATAAGAAAATCTTTAATTATTTAAGATACAATTTTAAAGTAAATATACTCCTACAATGCATTGTTAATATTATTTATGTAAAAAAATTATATGCAACAGTGAATCTTTATCATTACAATAATTATATAAATAATTTGCATAATTTTTGAATGGAAAGTAACAAAGATTCTATCGTGTTAATTATTACAAAATTATTAAATTTTTAATCGTTCGTTCTTAGCATTTCGAATATCATATATTAAGAAGAATTGTACTCTAAGTTTTATATTTTGAAAGGTAATAACTATATATTAACATTATCATATAAATCGTTAGCTTGTAAATAATTAATGTTTACAATAAATAATTATGTTAATTCTTACAACTCACAATCATTGGTACGATCGTTCGAAATTTCACTGCTCGCATTAATATTTTCATCTCGATTAATGTTTATGGTCAAGTATTTATGTCACCGATAATTGATGCATTATGTAAGATTTTATTGTGTTATTATTTTTCGTTTTCATTTTATCAAAATTTTTTGAATTCTTATTTCATGATATGCATCGTGAATTATTACGAACCGAATAAAAATATTATTTAATACGTATAAAAAGTGGCGCGATTATTATTAGTATCATTATCGGTAATCGTTGCTGTCGTTGTTGTTATTCATCATCGGCATCATCATCATCATCATCATCATCATCATCTTCTTCGACTTCGTGTTCTTATTAATGTTATTATTATTAGTACAAGTAATGTTGTTGTCGTTGGTTGTCGTTGGTTGTCGTTGTTGTCAACGTCGCTGTCGTCGTCGTCGTCGTCGTTATTATTATTATTATGATTTTTCTATCGAATGTGCATTTCCCTCGAAAGTACACAAGTTCTGCATTTTACCGAAGACGGCGACTAAAACGTATATTCAAATTTTCCATTCTTATCTCTTCGATCGGTAAAGCAGATAATAGCATTCGCACTGTCGTATCGAGACATTGCATGATTATTTTAAGGCAGTAGTGTTTATGCGGTTGGTCGGTGCGGTTGTTTTTGTCGGTGACCTTAAGTAGTGATCATATACTTGTGTACTTTAAAATAAATTGTCGGTTTGAACCTTGACTTGTTATTCTTTTGCTTGAATTAAAGTCTTCGCCGTTTATCTAAATGTTGTCGGCGACTTACGTGCCTTGCATATTATTAAAATGCATCGTTTATATAATATACGTGATTTCGTAAAAAATTTGACAAATAATCACTTCGATATCTCTGTCACAGGATTGGGTGGGTGATTTCAAAAAATGCTTAAAAAATTATCGTTTTTCTTTTGTATTATTTTCTTCGTTTTTTTTCTTTCTTTCTTTTTTTTTTTTTATAATTCATGGATTGTTTAATGCTGTTGTAATTCGTGTGAATATTTTGTATTTGTATTGCTGTTATATCATATTTCATTCGCAATGGAACGTTATACTTTTAAGAATGAAAGGCGCGACAATTTTTTCTTCCAACTCTATTGTTTTAACAAAACTCATCAATTATCTTATCAACTTTTAAAGGTTGATAAGTCGATTGACCCTTTTGTCATTCTTTTCTCTTGTTCGTAAATGGTAGCTACGCAATAATTCGAAGAACTTCGAAACGATAGGATTGATTACAAAGGTTAAGTCTTTATTATTTATGTTTTTTTTATTAATTACTTATGACACTTAGTATACCAATACTGAAATTCTATTTTATTTGATGTAGGGTTCTATTTTATAATTTTTTAGAGCGGTATTATATATTTACCTAAGATAAAGCGTTTAATAAAAATATTTTATAATTATTTTATATTTATAAACGAAGCAAATATTTTTAATATGCATAATCAATAAATTAATATTTGTTTTTTTTAGGAATGTACATTTATTGAATTTCATAAAGAGTCATTTAATTTATATGAATTCCATGGAAATTGAGGAAAAAATACATAAAAGATCTCTGCAGGAGACATTGTATCGTATTCCACAAGCGATTTCAAATTTAGTGGAGAGATTCTTTTACAAGTAAGTTAAAATACTTAAAAAAAATTGTGTATGTAAATATATATAAATATACTATACAATAATTAACGAATATATATTATTTTTTTAAGTCTTGGATTTAAAATAGCTCAGCAGCCAAAAACATGGATGACGTGTTGTTCTGTATTAGTAATTTTATGCCTTGGTGGTTTGTTTCGCTTCAGACAGGAAAAAAATCCGTTAAAATTATGGGTACCGGTGGACTCAGATTTCGTTCAGGATACGGAATGGTTGATATCTACATTCAAAGAAGGCCAAAGAATAGAAAATATGATATTCGTTGCAGATGATATATTAGAATCTGAAGCTCTTGTACGTTTAAATGAAATAACAAAACAAATATTTAATGTTCAAACAAATAGTAAACCAAACATCTCTTGGATGGATGTGTGCTTTAAGTATGAGATGTTAACTTTTGCTTTATTTGTACTATTGAATCCTTTGATAATTAATATTTAAGCTCTTCTTTTGTTCAAAGGATTCCTATTATTTCTAATATTGTTGAACCAAAGAGAAAGAAAAGACAATTAAACGACAGTTTTTTCGAAGAGGACTATAAAATGCCAAACCAAGCAGGCTACGATCCGGGAGTGCATTTTCCCACTAAGCTATACTGTAAAATTTTCAATAGCTTTCCAAAAGGCTGTTTATTATTCAGTATTATGGACATTTGGGAGTTTAATTCGACTTTAATTAAATCACAAACGAAAGAACAAATAGTAAATAAATTTAATTCTGTGGATATTAGTCCAACGCTTGGCCATCCTTTGAATTTCAGTCAATTGTTAGGTGGCGTAACAAAAGATGATAAAGGAAGAATAATAAAAGCCAAAGTGGTTAAAACTCAATGGATTGTTCATATTAATTTCACTGAAGTTAATATGGATGAAATGGGTAATGACGCGGGCACCGCTGATTGGGTAAGGTAAGATAATAAAATTTGCGTTTCACATCTCATGCTTTACACTTTGATATTTAATTAAGATCTATTTTATATTTGGTTGTAAACGATATATACATATATATATATATATATATATTTTTTTTTTTTACAGATTTGAATACTTTTACTAATATTGCACCGTCAATAATTGTATGTACTTTGCATTATAATTTCCAATTGGAATGACCAATCTATTTTGTACAGTCGACAAAAAAAGTGTCCGATTGGGAAGCTGTTTTTCTGAAGGAACTCAAGGAAGTATCGAATAATCTAACCGAAAATAAAACAAACACTTACTCAATATATTATGAAGCTGGCCGAAGCTTTGGTGATATAAGTCAAGACAGTATTTTTCATGATGTTGAAAAGCTCATAGCTGGCATTATAATAATGTCAATGTACGTCCAAGTGATACTCTCTAAGTTTAATTGGGTGGAGTGGCGTGTGAGTTAAGCATAATAATTATCAACTACCAAGAGTATTGTATTATTAAAATAATTTGTTTTTTGTTTTTTTTTCCCTTGAAATTTACTTTCGCATTGTTACAGTTTTGGCTGACAAGCGTTGCTCTCCTTTGTATAGGAGGAGCTTTTGCCGTTGCTGTAGGGCTTTGTTCCCTCGCTGGAATTCCATATGGACCGGTGCATACGTCGCTGCCTTTCCTATTGATGGGCTTGGGGGTCGATGATACTTTTGTTATGATGGCGGCTTGGGAGGAAGTAGCATTTCATGAAAAAAATCATAACAAACCGTTACCCGAAAGGGTGGCTTTAGCTCTAAGTCACGCGGGTGCTGCAATATCCGTCACCTCGCTCACCGATGTCGTTGCATTTGTTATTGGTGCTTCTACGGTAGATGATCGATCGTTATATCAGTGTGCAAGCACAATTGTCTTTTTATTAAATTGTCCAATGTAATAAGGTATTTCATATACTTGCAGATTTTACCGTCTTTGCACTCATTTTGTATATACGCTGCTGTTGGAGTCTTTGTAACATTTGTCTTGCAAGTAACGTTTTTCGTGGCTTTTTTCACTTTAGATTGCAAACGCATAGAGATGAAACGAAATGGCGTATTGCCATGTATCGGGCATGAAAATTATCCATGCCCAACTGTAAATACCAAGGAAAGTATTTCATGCAAATTAATCGATCGATTATATACAAATGTGGTGTTCCCATTACCTGGTAAAATAGGAATTTTATGTATTACAATTGTATTTGCAACATTCGGTGGTATTGGCTCGAGTAGACTCGAGCAATGGTTCGATCCAGTTTGGTTTTTACCAAAAGAATCGTATTTAAGCGAGTACCTCGTCGTTAAAGGAAAAGAGTTTCCAAATGTGGGAGACGAGGTTACGGTTTTTATAAGCAACGCAGATTTCGTTCAAGAATTTCCAAACATTTTGAATCTAAGTATGATTTTACAAAATGCATCATTTACAGAAAGTGTGAAAAATTGGCCCTTAGACTTCATTCACTTCGTGGATGCAAATTTCAATATAGGTACTTATTTATTTTGTAACGAACAAATTTATCAGCTTGTAAATAAAATATGTAATATCTCAATAATATCTGAAAATCTTATTCATTCAATTACAACAATACAAATAAATAGCAATAAATTAATATGTATATATATATATATATACATTTGGAGTTAGAGATAGAGAGATAGAGAGAGAGAGAAAGAGAGAGAGAGAGAGAGAGAGAGAGAGAGAGAGAGAGCGTTAAGGACTTTGAAGTAATAATATAAAATCATATGTTAGATAAGTAAAGTAAAAATCACGCAAGTGTACAATGAATGTTGCATTCTCTTGCAGATGCGGAGAACAAAACGCTCACGGAAAATGAATTTACAATGTACCTATCAAAGTTCTTATTCAGTCGTATAGGTGGAAAGTACCAGAGAAACTTTCGATTTAAAGGGAATTTAACGTGCGGTGAGTCGAGCCCGTCAATAATCATAGCCAGTATTGACTTTAAGTTTAAGAAATTCTCATCACCGTACGAATGGATACCCGGGATGGATAACGCGAAGAAAATCGCGTCCGAGGCCGGTATCGACGGCTCCGTCATCGTCTGGAGCGAAATGTTCGCTGCCTGGGTCACGGACAAGGTCATCTCGCAGGAAGTCGTGAGGAATCTTATTTTGGCCTTGATATGCGTTATGGGCATGACCGCGTTTTTGATTGCCGAGCCGCAAACTTGCTTCTGGATATTACTTTGCGTTTTATTGACGCTGCTCGACGTGTGCGGATTTATGTATTACTGGGGGCTCACCATTGACATTGTATCGTGCATAGGTAGGTACGATCAACGTATTAAAATAATTACTGGAAGCGTTGCAATTGGGCTCGATTGCTAATTACCGCAGTCGCTATATTAGTATAATAATATATAATTTGTAAATTGTCAATTGGCGGAAAGTAGGTGGGGTGAGTTAGTTTTTTTTTTTTTTTTTTTTTTTTTTAAGTACCGACACGAAGACCCCGCTTCTTATGAATTTACGAGCATCCCTCCTCCCTCCCTGTCCTCTTAGCCCCGTTTTATCGGTGTGCGGTGTTAAAAATTCCTTCTTTATCAGCGATTGGGGATGATCGCTGAAATTAGTCTAGAGCCGCAATTGGGAGGATCTTTAAGCGCAAAGCCTTAATCAAGCGTAAGGATGTAAGGCCGAAGGGTGAAATTGATGAAACTGACGTGACGGGAACTCACTCTTTATTAGGGCTCGAATTGGCAGTTGGTTTGAGCGTGGACTATGCGGCCCACGTGGCGCACGGCTTCCTCAATGCTGTCGAGACTCCGGGTGCGAGGGGACCAGACGAGCGGAGCCTCCGGGTCCTCAAGGCTATGCGCCATATCGGCGCGGCGGTACTCTTCGGGGCGGGATCGACGCTCCTCGCCCTCTCGCTCCTCTCCTTCTCGCGGGCCTACGTGTTTCGGGCCTTCTTCAAGATCTTCTTGCTGGTCATTGTTTTTGGACTTTGGCACGGACTCCTCCTGCTGCCCGTCGTCCTCAGCACAATTGGACCTCGCAGTCTACGCTCCAACTTTAAAAATGTGAGTTCAGTAAACTTTGTCCTTAAGGACACCCGTCCTTTTCGTCTGCTCCTCCTCACTCCTTGCTCAATACGCTATTAATATTAATCGCATCATTGGCGAACGATACTAGTACTTAGAATCTTTCCCAAATGCTTTCAGGCCATTTATTTGACGAACTTACGTACGTTCTTGAATAAATTTTGCCAGAAGAATAACTTAAAAATGTTAGCTTAACATTGGATAATTAAAAAAAAAATTAGTAGCTTTCGAGGAATAAAATTTAGTGACAATGTGTGGCTCTTTATATGTTCTGTAATACGTATTTTCCGGTTTTCATTGCTTACATAAGTAACTTAAATTTCGCCGCAAGCTTATCATCATATCAATTATCAAATAAATCTTTTATTAATATCGAGTAAACGTTGTGCTAAAACTACTCACCATGTATTTTAATACGATGATTAATTGCACATCGTCGTACTTCACGAGGGCACTTCGTATCTCTATATTTTCTATTTTTGTTTTCCAAATCATATGATTATAGGTAAGATAATTTAAGCATAATTGATAATCATGATCATAATAGCCATCAACCATGATAACAATTAATTCGACAGTATTGATGGCAATATGAAAAACATTAAAGATTTACGCAAGTAAATGTTGAAATCCACGTTTGACGAATTATCATTGCAAAGACTATCGATAATAATACGTCAATTGATTTTCTCATTATCAAGTTAATTGAAAATGGATTAAATTCTCTTTTCCAATTGGATTAAAAATACGAGAATTAGGAATACTTTTAAATAAAACTAAACTTTAGCTATCTTCGAATTGGATTTGATCTCTTTCCGAATGTTTCTCTAATATTAAAAGTGTTTGCTGTAATTTTTCCTGATTTAATTATAGACTTCTAGACACGCGAATACATCATTTGTAATGAAATTGCCAATACCTTAATAAACTTCATAAATCTCTATAATCTTCGGTATACTGGATGCAGAGTTTTTGTAATTTTTTGTACTAACTACCATTCGATAAAATATGCATTATACCGAAGCGGAAGATTTTATAAAGCTCAGTGTTCTCCCGTTTGATACCTAAATAATTGAAATACCACCCTCTAAAGTACAGGCCACAGTACATAAAAAAAGAAAAAAAAATATATATAACAATTAAGCGCTAATACCCTCAAGTTTGATTAAAAAGATCGGAGAAAAATATTTAGTTGCGCATACAGTGTTCGGTTTAAGGATACACACGCTCGATCAAGCAATCAGTCCGAAGTCGTATCATCCGTTCTGCCAATTTTCTTTAGTGCCCTGGCGACGTACGGAGTGCTCGAGACTGAAGATCTCGAAGAAACCAATTATTCGATCGAACATGTCTACGCGATTGCGACCCGATTATCTGAACTACATGTGATGTGATTAATCAAACACTGGACGTTTTTTCCACTTTTTTTTTTTTTTTTTTTTTTTTTTTTTTTTTACCACATATTCGTGGATTTTCTTTGGGAACGATTGTATTATTTAATTATATTATTTATTAGGTGCACTCTTAAAGCCTGGATCTCTTCACTCGAAGACTTAAGAGCTATTTTGGAGAATAAACGTTCTCGACAGATGTTTGCTTACTACAGTTTTAAAATACTTTTAAAATCTTTAAACTCGCGCGTGTTTGAACTTGTAATGATTTATGGTAATCTATTTCGCGTCACGGCACTTTATGATAATAAATCGGGCAAAATGTGACACCACACGCGTAGTTCAGTGCTCGAGACCTTTTTTAGTGAAAATTTCCATTTGCATTACAATTAATTAATGCGCAATTTTGAATAACAAATATCGACGTGTGCTTTAACAACTTTAATTATTTACAAATTATTCAAATGAAGCTTCACCTACCCATTATGTCATAAAACATAGAGTTTAATAGCACAAAGCTATCAATTTATAATCTAAAGTATCTCTACACCAATGCAACTGACGTACTTACGTAAAGAATGAAATAAAATATTGGACAATATTATTATTATTATTATTATTATTATTATTATTATTATTATAAAGCACGGTATATAATGTAAATGGTGTTTAATTTTATGTATTATATAAATGAAATTATTTAAGAATTTTCGTCTGATATATCATGAATACTGATTAATGTAAGCAAAAAGTCGTTAAATCTTATGAAATAAATTAGGAAAAGCCAAGAGACTTCTAAAATGTAATATGTTACGAAGCACTTACGACTTCGTAAGTATTTAATCACGAACTTCCGAAGGGAAAATTTATAGGAAGGCTGGACCATTTGTTTTTTTTTTTTTCGAAAACTCGCACAATTCATAAGGGCTCGAATATAAATTACGCGAAAGCTCTCCGTCTCATTCGTTTCCATTTAATCAATCAATTTCAAAATATATACACACTTACACTCTCTTGTCGTAATGCTAATTTTTTGATCGACTAACAAATGCTTTTGAGAAGTATGAAAAACGACATAAGAATTTAATATTAATTCCTGTCAAATTCCATTCAATAAGTAAACACAAAAATTGCAATTCCACTTTTCAGATACGATCAAGGAATAATGATTTGATAGAAGAAACCGAAGCCGCAACAGTGCCATTAAATAAAGAATAAAATTATTCGTCAATCAGATTTTATTATAGCATAGAATTATTATAATATCACTAGTTAAGGTCCTTTTATGCAGAAATAATATATAGCTACGTTAAATTATATACAAAGTAAAAATAAAGAAAAAACTAAATTAATTAATGATGATGCCATTATGCCACGAAAAAGAAATAGTCGAAGAAAAGGAAAACATTACATAAAAAGAGTATTAAATTTTTATGAAATATAAAATTGTGTGTTGTTATTAATCGTTCAGTCTTTCTAAATCGTTTTACCTTTATGTGAAATTAAGCATTGATATTGTTTTAAAATATTACTTATAAAAATAAGCATTCAACAATAATTATGATAATTATAATGATAATATTTGTGGTACTAGTGGTAGTAGCAGTAGTAGTAGTAGTAGTAGTAGTAGTAGTAGTAGTAGTAGTAGTAGTAGTAATAGCAGTAGTAGTACTAGTATTAGTAGTAGCGAAGTAGAAAATTGAAATAAAAAAGTATTGTTAATGCCGTAAATGATGATCTTCGTGAAGGGAACTAATGGACTCTGCTGATCACTGAGACATAATCTAGGAAACAAAGCCTCTTATACATCAAAAACAACAGAAAGCAGTCTTTCAGCCAGAAATACGTGGAGTAAGGGTGAATTAGATATGTCTTGGGTACATCGACCAGAGTTCGATGAAAAGCATTGCTCTCAATATAATTAATAAGCGCAATTAGTCCCCTTCCGTCCTGTTAGTCTACCAAAGCGAGGACTTCAAACTAGAAATTTTAACGAAATTACTCGAATATTTCAGTAAATAGTTCGTTATAAGTAATTTAATATTACGTAAAGCTCTTATGTTCATTGTTTAATTGTATTTGCCATGAATTTGTCTAAATTAATTTTAAAAGTAATCACCATTAAAAGCAATAGAATTGGCATTGGCGCAATAAAAGAAAAGCTTAAAAAACCATTGAGATGGCTAAAAATGCTTAAAGCATTTCAACTTCATTATAAAATATTTGAAATTTTCATTTCGCTGACAAAGCTTTGGTAATTGTTTGATAATAAAGTAGTCAATCGTTATTTACAAAGGAAAGCGGTGTAGTTTGAAACTCAAATAAAGTGCAGCTAGTTTGAAAACTCGCAGTGCTCGTGTTTAATTGATTTTTAAAGTTCATTATATAACCTGGCAATAATGAATGATTAACAATGAGTCTATACACTATGTAATCACATGATGTATGACAATTAATATTGTATTATAGAGTTGATCGATTTGCAATGATTCGCGAAAGACTAAATAATTTAATTCAATTGCTTTTAATTTTCTTATTTGCTCGATTAATCAATTTTTAAGCCAAAGCCAATTAATTCTCCTAATATGATCAACTGTGTGAGTTATGAGCGTGTAACATTATATTGTAAAAATGTTCAGAAATATCAAATATTATTGTTTCTTGTTTTAAAGTAATTTTTAATAAAAAAAAAAAAAAAAAAAAAAAAAAAAAACGAGGATAATTTGAATATAACGTGACAGCAATAAATACTTCAGCTTTATTTCTTGAATTTCTCATGCAAGAACTTTACATACAAGTACTACGAAATATTATATTTTTTTAACTTTGCTGCTTTTATTAAATTAATTTAAAATGTTTTCGCAGTCTTTCTGTAAAACTGAAATAATAAGGCTTGTAAAAATAACAAAATTCACACACACACACACACACCCACCCATATATGCGCGTGTGTGAAAAATGCAGCCAACGTTTAAATTAGAGTTTTAGTTGTGTACAACTCTTGCTTCTATCGATTAGCCGAGTTAACAAGGAATTTCTAGTGTGCAGATAGAGCGCAATGAAACTCAAAAGTTGATGGACTTCTCATCACGTACGAAATCGTTCTTTGTAAAGTAGTGAAATATAAAGTTGGAAACGCGTTTCAGAGTTTCTCGACAAAATTTTACACGGACATTATTCATGTAACTTTACATATTATACCACAAATAAATGAAAGCACTAAAAGTTATAATAATATAAAATTATTTTTTTATGATATATTATCTATTTTGTTCAATGCATATTTTACATTATTGTTAACTCTTTTGAAAAAGCAGTTGTTTTAAGATTTACTTTAAAGAACTCATTATAAAATAAAATATCCTTTTGCAACACGAAACTTTAACGAATATCAATTCCGCTCGTATTCATGTAAGATATATCCTTGACATGAATAGATGAAAAAAATTGGCCCAATAGATATATTTTACATACATATATTTTAGATATATAGAGTTTATTCTAATAAGTCTAAATAAAATATTTGTGTACGCAAATATCAAAGCTGACACGATTTTATAACGAAAAAATATAGATATTTCTTTAATATTATTATAACATAATGTTAAAATTAAGTAAAATCAGACAAAATTTTTCCATTTTTTTTTCCATCTCGCATGTACGTAATATATGGGTAGAAAAGATCGTTTTAATAAAGGAAACAAAGTACGATTAATGGATTAATATGTAAGCAGAGAAAAATAGTGCATGGCAAATGCTGTAATAATAACGCAAGTGAATCTAAATTAAAATGTCCGTAATTGCTCGCATGTACTTAGCTCTTATGTACTCATCAGAATCAATTACATTGATCGACGCAAGACTTCTTTACGACATTGTCGACCTCGATTTCCTTAGTTCAATGGTCAATGGTTCGATGATTTGGGGCCCCGCATTTATTATTCTACGACATAGAATTTTCTATCGTTACTTAATTAGTTAATTTTATCATTAGTTAATTTATGTTATATTAAGGGACAATAACATGGACATAATGACGATAACTTATATTATTTGCATATATTGGAAAGAAAGCGAATCAATAAATTTATAAAAAAAAAAAAAAAAAAAAAAAAAAAAAAAAATATGAAATTGGTAACGTTGAGTCCCGTTATTATTCGTTATAAATCCCAGTAAACTTTATATTTATCCTCAGTTGTGAGCTTTATAACTTTCACCGAGCGTAATCTAATTGTCAAATACGTACATTAATCAAATGTTCAATATAATAGAAAACGTATAAAAAATTGCATAACCAAGAAACAAAATAATTGTATAAAATGTTTATAAAATTATTAAGAAAGTGCAAATTAATGGCTATTCAAAAATTAGCCTACATTCGCATAAAAATAAAATTATTCCACGCACATAAATATTATTATATAGTTTTTTTTTTTTTTTTTTTTACAACACCAGTTGATTGACTATATGCATATAGAATACAGAACGAAAATAATTCCCAACACATATCAATGATTATGTAACACACCATAGCGTCACTTTTGAGATTGCAAATAAAAGAATTAAATTATAATTAATTAGTCAATCTTCATGAATGAAGATAATGAATATAAGACTATAGCTAAACAGTATTGACAGTCTCTCGCAAATTGTCAAATTATAGGGAATTACTTCAATTACGTTATTCGAAGTTTGCGATACCCTCGCTGCTGCTGCTGCTGCTGCTGCTGCTTATATTGCTCGTTTAATTGTTTCGGCCAAGCTTAACTTTTACAGGGTTCGGATTAAGGACCGCAGCCTCAACTCGATGATTGTCCGCCGTCGTTGCTGAATTTCTAGTGATCGTAGCCCGCGAGGACATCATTGGGAACTTATACAATTGCCACGCGGATTGTTATTGGTCGTCATTGAAATTACCTGCGCCCGACGCAATACGAGGGTGTGACGCGTCACTTGTAATCGCTTCAAGTGCCGTCATCGTGTCCGTCGTGGAATTTAAATCATTGCTCTTGGTTTATTTATAGCTACAACGGCCAGATAATTAAATACTTGAGAAAATTGCGCTTAGTTATTCATCACAGGCAGACCTTATAACGTAAAAGAATTAATTTCCGAGTTTTATGTGAAAGATAGTTATCACTGATTCGCGTAAATCTGCAAAAGCTTAAAATTAATGAAGACCAATGATAGTTACATGATTAAGGTAAATAATACTGAAGGATGATAAATAATTGGACATTTTATTGTTCCCAAGTGTAAAAAAAATTTATCTACAGTTAATTATTTGAACAATTTTATTTTCCTCATTAGTTTATGGTATGCTAATTGTATAGAGTTGAGATTATAATTTCCTCCCCGTATGTTAATGAAAATATTCAGACAGAATGAAGAGACGAAGAGACGAGAATTATTCGCTTAATCACTCGAAGCTTTATTTACCAATTCTTAATCGTATTCGAAAAAATTTCGTTACTTTCATTACTTAACGAGAGGGAAATTCCAATCATAAGTAACGGCAAAGATACGAATAATTTGAAATGTCCATGGATAAAAAGATAATGTAAGTTGAAAATTTTGTTCGACAAGGAAATCGAGGGTAATGAATTTAATTTACCATTTTCTATTACTGTAGAATTAGACTAGTAATTCAGCATGTGACTTTTAGAATTCATGATGTACATCGAATGACTTGACGTGATACGTGTACTATTATTACCACTTTACACTGCACAAAGTAAATACTGATTTATCTATAAGCAAAAACATGACTACTAGATCATACTATATCACACGTTTCCGGATGAAATCTGTGATAATTAATGACCAGTGGATAATCTAATCGGTAATTAATTTACAAGTATATACATCCATTAATCAATATTATTTTTACCTTTTCTGCATTTGTTTCAAATTCTATGGGAATAAAAATAGTTTACAATACATATTAATGATTTTGTTTTTTCAAACTTCAGCTACCGACGTACCGATGGCGTAAAATTTTTTCTTTAATTTAATTTACTTAATAAAGTTTTTCGATTCAGGAAACAAAATATTAAGTATACTGCTAAAAGTCTACCTTCGATCCATGCATTTCTACAAATCATTTTAATAATTAAATTATATAACATTAAATTATAAATTACATCACAAATACAAGCGAAAATTACTTTCTTTATCTTACAGAGAAAATATTATAAATACTTAGCGATACCGAATTAGTTTCCAATCGAATACGACCAATAGTTATTTGTAACATAACCCCTTCTAAATCAAATTATTTATCTATTTTATAATTATTTTAATAACTTTATGAAAAAGAAGGATTACGAAGTGAATAGCATATCGCGAGTTCAATGCAAATTAAAATCTAATTTTTCATTTTTTTTTTTTTTTTTTTTTTTTTTTTTTTTTTTTTTTTATAATATTATAAGATTTTGTAAAATAAAAATTAATAAATTATATGTTTTAAATGTTATATAGGACACAAACATTTCATAAATAATAGAAATATCGAACAAATAATGAGTTTCTTCATTAATAGTATTTATTTTTGGTTTAATACACATACAAAATTATTACACTATTTATACTATGAATCATACATTTATACAAAAATAATAAATGTTTTTCAATTCAATAAAAATAAAGTAATTGAAAATAACATTAAGCAACGACGATCTAATAAATCAACAACAAAATTAAAAGGAAAATTTTATGTAACTCAAAGAGAGTGTCGTCGATCAATATGCATGTACATTTATATTTATATTTATATTTGTATAGTAAGATTACAAAACTAGTACAAAATAATTGCTTCGTCCAGAAGTTTTTTCTTTCTTTATAGGATATACATATATAGCAATATTTATTTATTTAAATTTACGATTATATATATAT